>NC_052335.1:6240546-6355546 GCF_016432855.1 Salvelinus namaycush
TTCTAGCTTTGTGTAAGACCAGTGGCAAATCATTTGTAAAAATAGAGAATAGTATTGGCCCAAGACAACTGACCTGAGGGACAACGCACTGTACATACAGTGCATTCGGAATGTATTTAGACCCCTTTACTTTTTACACATTTTGTTACGTTACAGCCTTATTCTAAAATGAATCAAATATTTTCCCTCCTCAATCTACACACAATACCCCATAACGATAAAGCGAAAACAGGTTTTTAGATGTTTTTGCAAATGTATGATAAAACATAATTATTCAGACCCTTTGCTATGAGACAAAACATTTAGCTCAGGTGCATCCTGTTTCCATTGATCATCCTTGAGATGTTTCTACAACTTGATTGGAGTCCACCAGTGGTAAATTCAATTGATTGGCCATGATTTCAAATTAAATTTGATTTGTCACATGCGCCAAATACAACAGGTACCTTACCGTGAGAGGCTTACTTACAAGCCCTTAACCAACAATGCAGTTCAAGAAATAGAGTTAAGAAAGTATTTACTAAATAAACTAAAGTAAAAAATATAATAAAAGTAACACAATAAAGTAACAATACAGAGGCAATATACAGGTATCAATGTGTGGGGGTGAAGGTTAGTCGAGGTAATTTGTACATGTAGGTAGGGGTAAAGTGACTATGCATAGATAATAAACAGTGAGTAGCAGTAGTCTAAAAAAAGGGTCACCGGGGGGTCAACGTAAATAGTCCGGGTGGCCATTTGATTAATTGTTCAGCATGGCTTGGGGGTAGAAGCTGTTAAGGAAGCTTTTGGACCTAGACTTGGCGCTCCGGTACCGCTTGCCGTGTGGTAGCAGAGAGAACAGTCTATGACTTGGGTGGCTGGAGTCTTCGACAATTTTTTGGGCCTTCTGACACCGCCGAGTATATAGGTCCTGGATGGCAGGAAGCTTGGATGCCGAGCTGTTGCCATACCAGGCTTTGATGCAACCGGTCAGGATGCTGTCGTTGGTGCAGCTGTAGAACCTTTTGAGGATCTGGGGACCCATAGCAAATCTTTTCAGTCTCCTGAGGGGGAAGAGGTGTTGTCGTTCCCTCTTAATAACCGTCTTGGTGTGTTTGGACCATGATAGTTTGTTGGTGATGTGGACACCAAGGAACTTGAAACTCTCGACCCGCTCCACTACAGCCCCTTCGATAAGAATGGGGGCGTGTTCGGCCCTCCTTTTCATGTAGTCCACTATCAGTTGTCCCCTCTCTTCCCACCAGCTGGCAACTCAGTCAAGATTATGTGTTCAGGCTCCACATGACATTTGTGACATACAGTATATCTCAATAGAGGCACAGAAGAGGCCAGATCCACTGGCTGGCATTTCAATGCACAGAATTGGAGGCGATTTTGTGTAAAAGGAGTCAAATTAAAATGGATCGAATTACAGGGGTTTTCACCGCATTGCCACTGCCCACTGCTGAACCACCCCATAACAAAGGCCAACTGCTGTATGTACGGTATGTCAAACGGACACCAAAAACTTTAACATTGACCCACATCTCTTTTTCTGGTCACCCCAATAATTCTTCAATGTGGAATTGGAATCCTTGATTACAGTGTAGAAAACAGATAACACCCAATAGTGGAGTTACAGAGAGAGACTGTCTGGGAACCATATTTGGTGATATGATTTGAGATCTGACTGTGTGCCTTATTATTGTGTTAGTAAGGAATGCATTACTTTATGCTATCACTATGCAGCCAGCTGTTGGATGCAGATTTATTTCAGTCCTAGAACAAGAGCACAGAGCAGCCAGTGGAGAGTTTGTTTTTGGAAACACACATTTATACACACACACATGTACAGACACACACGTGCAAACGCACAAAGCATATACTCACTACTACCATGTTTTAACTACCAGTCATACGTAACATAAACACACAAAGCACACATTCCCCCCCTCTTTCCCACTCTCACATTATTTTTGTCATCCTCTCTTTCACACACACACACGCATACACGCACGCACACAGTAATTATGTAATGGCTCTGGATGCTCCACATTCATCATCAAGATGTTTCCTGGTTGTGGTTGAGGTATTGGCTGCTAAGGCTGATCTGAATGATGAATGGGACTTAATTTGGCAGACTATGGGAGAAGTAGTAACGATCCAATATTCCCCTCTGATTTAACTCGCTTCTCTTCTACAAAATGCCTAGCAGACTCAATTTCTAGTGTCTAATGCTTATATCCCCCCTCCTCTCTCCCTCTCTGTCATGCCATACAGCAGGTGTCAGGCGATCACCAGGAAAACAAGTGCAAAAAAAGTAAAGGTACAGTATTTAGCAGTGCAGTGCTCTCACCTTGTGGCTGAGGGCTCACTAACCGAACAGAGCTTTGGATGCTTTTGGCTGTTCCTTCACATTTTATATGATTTGGAGGGTTATATGTGTGTCAGTAGTTCAGCTGATACTATATGGAGGGTTATATGTGTGTGTCAGTAGGTCAGCTGATATGATATGGAGGGTTATATGTGTGTCAGTAGTTCAGCTGATATGATATGGAGGGTTATATGTGTGTCAGTAGTTCAGCTGATATGATATGGAGGGTTATATGTGTGTCAGTAGTTCAGCTGATATGATATGGAGGGTTATATGTGTGTCAGTAGTTCAGCTGATATGATATAGAGGGTTATATGTTTGTCAGTATCTCAGCTGATATGATATGGAGGGTTATATGTGTGTCAGTATCTCAGCTGATATGATATGGAGGGTTATATATCTGTCAGTAGTTCAGCTGATATGATATGGAGGGTTATATGTTTGTCAGTAGTTCAGCTGATATGATATGGAGGGTTTTATGTGTGTCAGTAGTTCAGCTGATATGATATGGAGGGTTATATGTCTGTCAGTAGTTCAGCTGATATGATTTGGAGGGTTATATGTGTGTCAGTAGTTCAGCTGATATGATATGGAGGGTTATATGTGTGTCAGTAGTTCAGCTGATATGATATGGAGGGTTTTATGTGTGTCAGTAGTTCAGCTGATATGATATGGAGGGTTATATGTGTGTCAGTAGTTCAGCTGATATGATATGGAGGGTTATATGTGTGTGTCAGTAGTTCAGCTGATATGATTTGGAGGGTTATATGTGTGTCAGTAGTTCAGCTGATATGATATGGAGGGTTATATGTGTGTCAGTAGTTCAGCTGATATGATATGGAGGGTTATATGTGTGTCAGTAGTTCAGCTGATATGATATGGAGGGTTATATGTGTGTCAGTAGTTCAGCTGATATGATATGGAGGGTTTTATGTGTGTCAGTAGTTCAGCTGATATGATATGGAGGGTTTTGTGTGTGTCAGTAGTTCAGCTGATATGATATGGAGGGTTATATGTGTGTCAGTAGTTCAGCTGATATGATATGGAGGGTTATATGTGTGTCAGTAGTTCAGCTGATATGATATGGAGGGTTTTATGTGTGTCAGTAGTTCAGCTGATATGATATGGAGGGTTTTGTGTGTGTCAGTAGTTCAGCTGATATGATATGGAGGGTTATATGTGTGTCAGTAGTTCAGCTGATATGATATGGAGGGTTTTATGTGTGTCAGTAGTTCAGCTGATATGATATGGAGGGTTTTGTGTGTGTCAGTAGTTCAGCTGATATGATATGGAGGGTTATATGTGTGTGTCAGTAGTTCAGCTGATATGATATGGAGGGTTATATGTGTGTCAGTAGTTCAGCTGATATGATATGGAGGGTTTTGTGTGTGTCAGTAGTTCAGCTGATATGATATGGAGGGTTTTGTGTGTGTCAGTAGTTCCGCTGATATGATATGGAGGGTTATATGTGTGTGTCAGTAGTTCAGCTGATATGATTTGGAGGGTTATATGTGTGTCAGTAGTTCAGCTGATATGATATGGAGGGTTATATGTGTGTCAGTAGTTCAGCTGATATGATATGGAGGGTTATATGTGTGTTTCAGTAGTTCAGCTGATATGATTTGGAGGGTTATATGTGTGTCAGTAGTTCAGCTGATATGATATGGAGGGTTATATGTCTGTCAGTATCTCAGCTGATATGATATGGAGGGTTATATGTGTGTCAGTAGTTCAGCTGATATGATATAGAGGGTTATATGTGTGTCAGTAGTTCAGCTGATATGATATGGAGGGTTTTATGTGTGTCAGTAGTTCAGCTGATATGATATGGAGGGTTATATGTGTGTCTGTAGTTCAGCTGATATGATATGGAGGGTTATATGTGTGTCAGTAGTTCAGCTGATATGATATGGAGGGTTATATGTGTGTCAGTAGTTCAGCTGATATGATATGGAGGGTTATATGTGTGTCAGTAGTTCAGCTGATATGATATGGAGGATTATATGTGTGTCAGTAGTTCAGCTGATATGATATGGAGGGTTATATGTTTGTCAGTAGTTCAGCTGATATGATATAGAGGGTTATATGTGTGTCAGTAGTTCAGCTGATATGATATGGAGGGTTTTATGTGTGTCAGTAGTTCAGTTGATATGAAGAGTCATTTCTCTGTTTGTATGTATGTGTGAGTGGCCCCTGCTGAGCAACGTCAGTCTCCCGCAAAGAGCAGTCATTATGCAGCAGATGGCTCCGTAGATTCTTCAAGGTTTTTCATTCTCTATGGGCCCACACACAACAGGCTCCTCTACAGGCTACACAAGGAAAATGTAATTGTTTAGTGTAATTTTACAAAAGCAATTATGCCGTTGATTGGTATTTCATAATTTTTTTATTATTGACAATAGGCCACACAAGTACATATGCTCACAAACAGGCACGCAGGCACCCACATACACACACACACACAAAGTCCCTTCAGACAGAATAAGAGAGAAAGACGGAAAGCATACAGTGAGGGGGGGAAAAAGAGGGGGTGAAAAGAGGAGGACTAGAGCCAACAGGAAACAGCTTTGTGACAGTAGTGAAGAGCAGCAGTTACACTCCAGTGCTCGGTGAAGTCACAGAAACAACCTTTGATCCCTACAGCAGACATGACCTGCACTATCTGATCTTTAAAGCAAAGAGAAGCATGTCAATACACACACGTGTTCAATCAAAGCGACTCTCGTAGAATGGCACTAACATGGTGTCCTTCTACTGTATAAAGATGTACTTAATAACCCTGAAACAAGAGAGAGTATACAGCAGTGGAAACTGCTGCCTTGAAATGATTACTCTGTGAACGTGTCTGGAATTTAAAATCTGTGGTCTTCAATGTGACCATTTACCATATTGACAACTAGGGGAAAGTAAGAGTTGCCAATGTGATGAGGGCAACGAGCTCACACACTGAGACAGACAAATATCCTTGTGGTTAAAAAGGACCTGTGGCTAGCCAACAAACTCTCCATAACATGTTTCCATAACAGATATCAACTACTAGTACACAGTAGTTAGTTACATAACAAAAACAAGATATAACAAGATATTTCTTACTCTGCGTTGAAGATACTGTATCTAAGTGACCTCAAAAATGTTCTCTACCTCTCAACAAAGACATCACAGCACTGTTGCATTCCATCTAGGAAAACAGCCAGTATTGTATGGAATGTAAGACAAGGAAACCAACTGCCCTCCCCTGAGTCATCACCAGCCATGCCTGTGGGACAACAACTGCAGACTAGGCTAGAGTCAGCTGGGAGAAACAGACTGGGGCTGTGTGTGTTTGTGTGTGTGTGTGTCCAGGCTATTTAAGGATGCTGTTTTTATGTGAGGGTCTGCACCAGGTATGTGTGTGTATGTGTGTGTGTGTTTGTGGATAGACCACAGGGAAAGCGACATTTAGAGTAATTGACTTCCTGTTCTCAGTTCCACAGTATCAATAATTTCCTTCATAGTGAATAGGAGCCTCCATCGCTATAATCTAAGTGGCAGAGATCTGAGAACAACAATATTAGTCACTTCAGTTGGTCTTTGAGTGTATTAGTGTTATTGGGATGAAGGGAATCGCTGTAAATATGACATAATATGATATAACTTTATTAATTAGTCTCACTTCACATATTGATTTATGTCACACCATGTACAAGCCCTCCTCCTGACTCCACTCATTATCCCACTCTTCTATTGAGTACTGAACACTGGCTAGTCAACCAAGGGTCAATGTGTGAGTGTACGTGTGCAGAGGATTTTAGTCGGCTGATTACGCCATTCTGCATGGTCTTGCTGACGTGGCAGGATTCCTCTTAAACTCATTCCGCATAATTGCAGTCGCTTTGCCAATTAACAAACACAAAACTGGACTGATATATTGGATCTGGATCGAGTAATTCCTAAATGTGGCTTTGATTGTTTTATTTTCAGAAGTACTCAAGTAGATTAGAGAATGTCTGTATTTTAGTAGAAGGAAGGGTTGTTATCATAGTACAGGAGCCTAATTCCAATTCTCCTCTTTGGCTCATTTCCTCTGTAGCATTGGATTGATCCAGTGTTTTATACTGTACCCTACACTGCAGGTGCACCTGAACCATGCTAGGTGGAGAATCAAGACTGGGCTCCCTTAGGACCAACATAAAAGCTGTGTGTCGCTTCCTGTGAAACTGCATAGGGGAACAGGAAACACATAATTCCTTTTATATTTGGAACCTATAACAACACTTCAAAGATATCTGTCCTTCCTCCCTTCCCTGGAAGTAATCACTCAGCATGATTGGATAAGCATTGTGTTCACCTAACCAATTGGGTGATCAGTGACTCCAAGGCTGCGTATACACAGGCAGACCTATTCTGATTTTTTTTTCACTAATTGGTATTGTGACCAATCAGATAAGCTCTGAAAAAGATCTGATGTCAAAAGACCAATTTGTGGAAGAAATATCAGAATTGGGCTGCCTGTGTAAACGCAGCCCAAGGAAGCTAGAAAGGAAAGGTACATTTTGTTTGAATATGAACAGGGCTCCGATTCCTCTCACATTCATTTAGGTCTGGCAGCTCGCATCACATCCTGTTTTAGAGGGCCAAGGGATGCATCCTCGCCTCAACATACTGCCACCAGATGCACTACGTCCTCTAGGCCCTGTATAATTGTTAGCATATGGTCAAAGGGAAAAGCTCTCTGTGACATTTTCTAAAGAGGCTAGTTGCAGCCTCAAGGCTAAGTGACTCTGTTAAAGCACAGCATGGTTGTTTTATAGAGCTGTGTAAAGCATCCACAGCTGACCAGACTGTGTGTGTGTCTCATTAGACTAAAGTGGCTTCCTGTCTTTCATCTGCAGTCATATAAAGACACACTGGGTATAGGTGAAATATTTCACCTATCTTGTGACTTTATCGTCCGATTCCACGCTCAAGGCTACGGATAATCGAAAGGAGATGAGGAGAAAGGAATTAATTTAGAGTTTTCAGGGTACTAGCTTAGTTCTTGTCTAATAGGTTAGACAGTAAGATGCTGTCTGCTGTTGCTCGTGAACAGGATGTCAGGGCAGTAGAGGAGGCAGATAATGACTATTCATTGATCAGACTACCTGAAGGTGGAGTCTCGGTATATGTGCTTGTCGCCATACAGTAGGCCTTCCTTCCCACTGATTCTGATACTGATTCTGATACTGAGTTCTTTCTGTTTGATGTTTTACACATCAGATTGCTGCGTGTCTCTTAAGAATGATAGATTCAAAGGTTGGGACATAATCGAAAGGGATACATATAGGCCTACTCTGTAAAAATATATAATAGCCAACAGTAATTTCTAACCTCCCTAATGTCAAACTTGAAGCAAGGGAATAACAATGATACATGTAAAGCATTTATTTAGAGACCTAGTTTACATCCAACTCTCACTGTCCACACAGTGTTGGTGGTCCTCAAAGTGTTTTAGAGAACTTGTCGGGACGCCACAACCAGTTTATGCTGCGCCCTGGTAGACGTGGTACATATTTACATGATCCACTTCAAACACACATGCAAACAGATGTGTACAGGCACGTCTATGCTAACGAAGAGTTCATCCAAACTCATTGAATACAATCTTGATGTGTTTGCTGTTTGATGCAATGGAATAAATCAAGGTTATATTCAGTGAATGGGAGTTTAATTTCATTATGTCACTGTCCCAAGGACCCAACACTGACAACACTTCTCCTTTCACTTTGAGTTGAGAACTCCAGTTCCTTATTCTATAGAAAGACACAAACTAGAGCTCTGGGTTTAGAAAGGTATACAAATGCAACCTTGAAGGAGTTTAGCAAGAAGATTCAGGAAAGATAAGTGTTTGAGTATTAAACAGAATTCCGTAGAGGTGTGTCTCGTCTCAACTGCTGCTTTGTTAATAATGCTAGTGTGGGGTTAGGTTCATGTGGGTGTGCGTTTTGTGTGTGTGTGTGTCGTTTCACAGGTAGGCCCCAGATGTGCAAATAGACCTGATGAACGTCATTAACACTTATTTTGTAACTACAATGAACGCAACAAACATCCCCTTAACCTGTATTTTTGGATTGTAAATGTGTACTCCAGTTCAATATAATAAATCATGAGTAACCAAAGTAACACTGCATGTGGTTGCGATGTCTATGAATGAACAGTTCTGTTTTGTTCAAGTAAGAATTGTTGAGTGTGTGTGCGTGCGTGTGTGTGTGTGATTCAACACAGCAGTAAGATTAATATCAGGGAGGAGGCCTGAGTAAACAAATTACAGGGAACCGGTAACAAGGTCCATTTAAACAGTATTGTTTGAGTTCACCCCCTCCAAACGAACGCAATAGATCGGTCCACCCCTACCCTGCGGCAGACAATGGTTTCGCTCAGGGCTAAATCCACCCAGCAAAACCCAAGCAGGTTTGCCTTTACTAACTACATACAGTTGAAATCGGAAGTTTACATACACTTAGGTTGGAGTCATTAAAACTCGTTTTTCAGCCACTCCACAAATTTCTTGTTAACAAACTATAGTTTTGGCAAGTCGGTTAGGACATCTACTTTGTGCATGACACAAGTAATTTTTCCAACAATTGTTTACAGACAGATTATTTCACTTATAATTCACTGTATCACAATTCCAGTGGGTCAGATGTTAACATACACTAAGTTGACTGTGCCTTTAACCTGTTTGGCGTGCAAGCCCGACGTCGGTACACTTATGACAACAGCCAGCTCAAAGTGCAGGGCGCGAAATTCAAAATATATTTTTTTAAAATATTTAACTTTCACACATTAACAAGTCCAAGACACCAGATGAAAGGTACACATCTTGTGAATCAAGCCAACATGTCCGATTTTTAAAATGTTTTACAGGGAAGACACAATATGTAAATCTATTAGCTAACCACGTTAGCAAAAGACACCACTATTCTTACTCCATCAGTTTTTTACTCCATCAGTAGCTATCACAAATTCGACCAAATAAAGATATAAATAGCCACTAACCAAGAAACAACTTCATCAGATGACAGTCTGATAACATATTTATTGTATAGCATATGTTTTGTTAGAAAAATTTGCATATTTCAGGTATAAATCATAGTTTACATTTCAGCTACAATCAGAAATTGCACCGAAAGCAGCCATAATATTTACAGACACCAACGTCAAATACCTAATTACTCATCATAAAACATTTCTGAAAAATACATAGTGTACAGCAATTGAAAGACAGGCATCTTGTGATTCCAGACAATATTTCCGATTTATTAAATGTTTTACAGCGAAAACAAAATGTAGCGTTATATTAGCATAGCCACAATAGCCAGAAACACTTGGGCGCCGACGACCAGTTCACATGCACGACAGATATTAGAAATAGCATCATAAAATGTTTCTTATTTTTGGTGATCTTCCGTCAGAATGTTGGACAAGGTGTCCTTTGTCCAGAACAGTCGTTGTTTGGATCTGGAACGGCAAATTTCCCTCTTCATTTAGCATGGGCACTTGCCAAGTGCTACAGATCTCTCCAACGTCAACAAAGTCAGAGAACGGAACACGGCAAAACTCCCGAAAAAATTTCAATAATCTGATTAAACTATATTGAAAAAACATACGTTACGATGATATGGTCACATGTATCAAATAAAATCTAAGACGGAGATGTTAGTCGTCCATAACGAGAGCAAAACAGAAGGCAAATCCATGTCCTCTTTCGCGCGCTCCAGAAACAGGAAATGGACGGTCACGTCAAACAAAGAGCTTTAATTCCACCTCAGACCAAGATAAACACGAATTTTTTTCTCTCACCGCCTCTTGACAACCAGGGGAAGGTGTATGAAGTGTATGTAGACTCTTACGTATCATGCCCATGTATAGGCAGGAAGTTGAACAGAGCATCGATTTCTGACATTCCACTTCCTGGTCAGGAAGTGTGCTGCAGAATGACTTCTGTTTCACTCAGAGAAATAATTCAAACTAGAGAGTGTTTTCTATCCAATAGTAATAATAATATGCATATTGTACGAGCAAGAATTGAGTACGAGGCCGTTTGAAATGGGCACGATTTAACTGGCTACTCAATACTGCCCCTTGCAGCCATAACAGGTTTTAAACAGCTTGGAAAATTCCAGAAAATGATGTCATGGCTTTAGAAGCTTCTGATTTGACTCAAATTATGTCAATTAGCCTATTGGAGGTGTCCTGTGGATGTATTTCAAGGCCTACCTACAAATTCAGTGCCTCGTTGCTTGACATCATGTGAAAATCAAAAGAAATCTGCCAAGACCTCAGAAAAAATATTGTAGACCTCCACAAGTCTGGTTCATCCTTGGGAGCAATTTCCAAATGCCTGAAGGTACCACGTTCATCTGTACAAACAATAGTACGCAAGTATAAACACCATGGGACCACGCAGCCGTCATACCGCTCAGGAAGGAGACGCGTTCTGACTCCTAGAGATTAACTTAAGTGCGAAAAGTGCAAAAGTATCTATATCCACAGTAAAACGAGTCCTATATCGACATAACCTGAAAGGCTGCTCAGCAAGGAAGACGCCACTGCTCCAAAACCGCCATAAAAAAGCCAGACTATGGTTTACAACTGCACATGGGGAAAAAGATCGTACTTTTTGGAGAAATGTCCTCCGGTCTGATGAAACAAAAATGTTACTTTTTGGCCATAATGACCATCGTTATGTTTGGAGGAAAAAAGGGAAGGCTTGCAAGCTGAAGAACACCATCCCAACCGTGAATCACGGGGTGGCAGCATCATGTTGTGGGGGTGCTTTGCTGCAGGAGGGACTGGTGCACTTCACAAAATAGATGGCATCATGAGGATGGAAAATTATGTGGATATATTGAAGCAACATCTCAAGACATCAGTCAGGAAGTTAAAGCTTGGTCGCAAATGGGTCTTCCAAATGGACCATGACCCCAAGCATACTTCCAAAGTTGTGGCAAAATGGCTTAAGGACAACAAAGTCAAGGTATTGAACATTTGTGGGCAGAACTGAAAAAGCGTGTGCGATCAAGGAGGCCTACAAACCTGACTCAGTTTCACCCGCTCTGTCAGGAGGAATGGGCCAAAATTAACCCAACTTATTGTGGGAAGCTTGTGGAAGGCTACCCAAAACATTTCACCCAAGTTAAACAATTTAAAGGCAATGCTACCAAATACTAATTGAGTGTATGTGAACTTCTGACCCACTGTGAATGTGATGAAAGAAATAAAAGCTCAAATAAATCATTCTCTCCACTATTATTCTGACATTTCACATTCTTAAAATAAAGTGGTGATCCTAACTGATCTAAGACAGGGAATTTTTACAAGGATTAAATGTCAGGAATTGTGAAACTGAGTTGAAATGTATTTGGCTAAGGTGTATGTAAACTTCCGACTTCAACTGTACATGCCTCAAATAACTTTCACTTCGAAACCCATCTTTAAGACCTTAGAGCAGGGGTGTCAAACTCATTCCACGGAGGGCCTAGTGTCTGCAGGTTTTTGGTTTTTCCTTTCAATAAAGCCCTAGACAACCAGGTGTGGGGAGTTCCTAACTAATTAGTGATGTTAATTCATCAATCAAGTACAAGGGAGGAGCGAAAACCCGCAGACACTCGGCCCTCCGTGGAATGAGTTTGACACCTGTGCCTTAGAGGAAAGTGAGTGATTCAATAGTAGTTCCCCTAATCTTGCTGTAAAAAAAATGTAGAACCTGAAAAGCAGGGAATATAGCTTCAATGTGTAAATGTGGCAGGTATGTAACTAACTACATGTGTCTACTAACTTCACAAAGAGGTCTTTATCATGAAGGTCTAAGTCTTAAAGTTCAAAAGCCATAATGAACGCAGCAGAACACAGACGGTTGAGTTTAACATGTGGCCACAGGTGAGAATGACAGCAGAGGATGTTCGCTATTAGTCAGTGCTATCCGGGAGCCTTGGGATGTCCCAACACTGATGTTACCCCATTTGAAGTTGAATTGTAAAATGGTTACGTGTAGGGGTTAAGGTTAGGGTTTAGGGTATGGACGTCCCAAGAATCCCAGATAGCACTAACTGTTAGCTATTGTCTATTTATTTTAGATCTGCCACAGAGTGCAGTGACAGCTGTAGGGAGGCCTCTGACACGTGTGCTTCTGAGCCTCTCTAATTAAACACAACATGGCTGAGTCTCCATAGTCTAGAATGGCTTCTTCACCTCATCTCCTCTCTGTCTTTGCTTTCACCAGGCCATCTCACATCAGCAATGTCCTGCTCAGCATTCAATATGGTGCTTCTCCAATGTTTTCGGATTATTTCCAATGAAAATTAAGGTACGGAGAGGAAAAAAGGAGCGTAAGCCACACTAGTCGATTGAGACAGCCAGAGTTCAACTCCCCTCGCTGTGTATGCTGCGATCTCTAGTTTGCATACCAAGCAAATGGAGACACTGCTTATTCAAACATTTGCCATACAGCGAGAGTGGAGAAGTTTTACTTTTGTCTCTAGAATTTAGTTGCGTTTTAAAGACAGTTGTAAAAGCATCAGTGGTGAAAGTATGTTTTATTTGATCTTTTATTGAACTAGGCAAGTCAGTTAAGAACAAATTCTTATTTTACAATGAAGGCCTACCCCGGCCAAACCCTCCCCTAACCCGGACGACGCTGGGCCAATTGTGCGCCGCCCTATGGCACTCCCGATCAAGGCCGGTTGTGATAAAGCCCGGGATCGAACGAGGGTCTGTAGTGACACCTCTAGCACTGTGATGCAGTGCCTTTGAACCATCCCGAGTGGCGCAGCGGTCTTGAGGAGATAGCAGGCAGCTCCATTTGACCTCCCTGGTGTGGATTTCAGTTTAACTACACCTCCTTCGTCCAGCCTGCCCGGGTCACAGGGAAGTCGATCATTTCAACACAGCGACAGCCAGGTCAAACTCCAAACCAACAGACGCAGAACAAACAACACATTAGCCAACACCGTAGCCATGCCTCCATTTCATCAGAGAAAGGCATTCCCTCACAGAGAACCAGAAGTGCTGGGCACTAGCTGCTGGATTATTGTGTGGTAATACATTTGCACAAACTGCATACTAAACGGCAAATACGTAATACCTTAAACTGCTCCTTGTTTTTTTTCTTTATCATAAAGGTCACACTGAACGTTCATATACACACTCATCTATAAGCTCAAAACTGAAGCTTCACATTTGGCTGACTGCACTCTGGAACAACTGTGCCACACCTCAAACGACGATCACACTGACATGCATGTCTCCCTCTAGCATTTTCTGACTTCAGTCGCTGATGTCATACCAATAATTCACACTCCCTCTCTCTTTTTGGGGATGAACTTGCCGATAGACACTTATCTAATGTCAGGTTTCTTATTCCCCCACTCTAATGGTTAATGTTAGGATTTGGGAGCGGGTAAACTGATCCTAGATCTGTACCTAAGGGCATAGTCTACCCAGGGCGAGCTGCCAGCCAGGCTGGCTGGGGCCTTTTGTGTGGCTGACACCCCCTACGGGTCACATGAGCATGAAGGATGACATCACTCTCCAACCGAGACGCCAAGCAGGTTCTCATTGGTGTGAACACAAACGCATTACGTTACACTTGCCAACAGATTTGCCATAACAGTAACTTACTTTGAGCAACTAAGGTGATGTTCAAATGTGACCAACCTTTTTCCCTTGCCTTATGTATTATTTAAATCTGTGAATGTATACAATTGAAAGTGTCAACGTACATACTCAAATACACTGAGAGTTGTTTGTTCTTGAGGACAAGGCTTTGTTTGAGTGACCCATTTAAAAAAAAAAAAAACAGATTTTTCTTTTTATCTACCATCTCTGTACACAAGTAGACCGGTGTCAGTCAGTGCCATCCAGTCAACGTCTCTCAATCTGTGGCCATTTGAGGCTAATTGACAAGGTGGTGGGGTTCAATCTGTCAGCAGTCTCCTACGTTCAAACCAACACCAACTTAAGGACTAACTTTCTTCAACTTCAAGTGTGAAAATTGATTTTAGAAACTTGAGTTTGACTATAACCCCTTACAAATTCACAAAAGAAAAACAGCTTGGGCATGATTTGCTTACACAGCCCTAAATGTCAAAAAGCACTTTGGGTTAAATACACCAGAGACTCCTACTACAGTATTCTAATGGACTATGGGATACATAGAGGCCTTGAAAGTAAGGTCTAAGCTACCTGACAATCACAACCCGAAACCAGAGATCATCACTTATTCAAAGCCTGTGACTCACGCCATGAAAGAGCACAACGGAAACACACCAAACAGACTTCACAGTTCACACATCAATTTTTTTAACAGCCAAATTTTACTTCCTCTTTTGTGACATTCAAATAGTTTAAGCATGTACATGTTAGTCAACAAGGCATCATATTGAAAAAGCTCCACTTCCATGTTGATCTGGATATCTTTATTATTTAGTCAGCATAGCAAATTGAACAAAAAAATTAAACAAAGCATTTTCTTATCTATACTGAACAGAAAGTACAGTCTTGTCTGACTGCATGACACGAGCTGTACAGCTGATGTGAATGAGCAGCGCAGAAGGCCCCAGTTACTGGAGAGCAGAGCACCATTGAAGTGGTATGGTGGGCTGAAAAGTAAACGCTTACTGGGGTCCAAGAGTCAGTCAAGAGTCAAGTGTGCACTTTGTCAAGGGGCCTATAGTATGTGTCTTCCCATCCTCTCATGGATAGGGTAGTCCCCCCCACCTATAGTGCAGACTCAGCTATGAGTATGCTGTCAGTCTGTTGGTGCACCTATAAACTCAGGGCTTCGCAAAAGCCAGCCAGAGCTGCAAATGGAAGCGCTTGGAAGAATAGAGGCAAAACGAGACCAGTGGTAAAAGATTCTGATCCGAAAACAGAACACAAATACAACAATATCCATCCATGTCAGTTTCCATATATTCCAGCATCCATATAGTGTCTTTTTAGAAAACTTCCCTAGCAGACATCATGGATGGAATCACTGTTTAAGGAATTACGCACTAACATTTTCTTCATTTTTTTTTTAATACAACCAATCAACAGTGAAAAAAGTACTTCTTCGTAAGGTCCTTACATGTCCGTAATACACAATCTTAATCCTTAAAAAAAACATGGTGGCAGTTGAACTGATATGCTGATGCTGCCCCTTTGTTTCCGGCACAGATATGAATGGGTAACGTCCTCAAAGGGGCATTTCCCATCTTTTGGGTGGAAGTTGGGACATGAGAATACTGTATGAAAAGGCTGTCTAATGTATCTATAGAACCCTGCTATCCCCCAAAACATCATACAAGAGATTTTGTTTGTGAATACGCATCTTTCAGAGCTTCTGAAAGCAAAGTATTGAGTGATAAGAATGTGAGCGAAGTATATTACAGAGCCAAAGCGGGAAAAAATATGAAAGAAAAGCCAGCCAAAACAATAGTATTTTTGTTTATAAAGAAAATGTGGGTTATAGGGAAGTCATTATCAAAAGAAAAAAAGTATAATCAAACTTTTCATTTAATCATCTGAGAAGTCATATTATTCATTAATTGCCTCAGCTTGTAATCTTTTCCATCTCTTGTTCATTTCAATTCTTTTTTGCTTGTTGTAACTAAACAGTCCAGGCTGAACATAGAAGTGATGAACATTAAGATTTGTAATTGGAGGTGAGCCAGGTCAGGCCCTCGTATAGTCCATCACCGGTGGTAGCACACGATGGCTGAACGTACCAATTCCTATCCCTGATCCGGGTCAGGCCCAGCTTCTCCTGGATCTCATGGGGCTTCATGGCGTCGGGCAGGTCCTGCTTATTGGCGAAGATCAGGATGATGGCATCTCGCATCTCCCGGTCGTTGATGATCCGGTGGAGCTCCTGGCGGGCCTCGTCTATCCGGTCCCTGTCGGCACAGTCCACCACGAAGATGAGGCCCTGGGTGCCGGTGTAGTAGTGCCTCCACAGCGGCCGGATCTTGTCCTGGCCCCCGACGTCCCACACGTTGAACTTCACGTTTTTGTAGGTTACCGTCTCAACGTTGAAGCCGACAGTGGGAATGGTGGTGACGGACTGGCCCAGCTTTAGTTTGTAGAGGATGGTGGTCTTGCCAGCAGCATCAAGTCCAAGCATCAATATCCTCATCTCCTTGTTGCCAAAGATCTTCGAGAGCATTTTCCCCATATTGTAGGCTGTGCATGAACAATCCACTTCCTTAGAAAAAAAATCTAAATAGCTTCCCTATGATTTCAAGAGAGCAGAAATCGTTATTTAAAAAAAAAAAGTTACAGGTTTCGTTTCTATTGCGGTAGCAGGTTGCCTGACAGCAGACGTCCACGTGACAGTCTATCAGTGGTAGGTTGACACAAGTATACTTTTTTTTAAAGACGGTGGCAGTTACAAACGACTGTTCCAGATACTCGTGTCTAGAATGGCGGGCAAGCAATGGAAAATTATTCACTGAAAAATACAAATATTCCGTTACCTTAACAGCTGTCAGAAAATAAATAGGAACTATGAGAGGTGTGCAAAGGGAAATTGAAGTGGTTGAGAATTTGACGTCTAGGTGCCGGGAGAGGGTGGGGAAATATTTTCATAATCCACAACACTATAATTCAGTCTATTTGATTCAAACGATTAGCGAATCTAAATTTCAGGTCCCGGTGCGTACCTTGGTGTTTTCAATAATGTAGAAAGAAATACCAAAAATATAGCCTAATAGTTGCGTTTAAGAAAGTAGGCCCTCTCTAAACCCCGTAGTAGTTCCGACTTCCTCCTTGTCTGCCGGCTGTCCACTTGCCCTTATTCCAATCGGCGGATTCAAAATAACGATTCTATTCGGGAGTTCATTGTACCGGAGACAAATAAGATCACCCCCAGTCGTATCTTCGCCGGGGACAACCAGGTCTAGAATGCTCAAAAGGTAATTGATTCATCCGACTTTACGCTCTTCCTCTCTCTTCTCTCTCTCCCTGTAACACAAGAGCAATTCAGAAAAGGGAGGGGTGTCAGACAGACAGAGAACAACTTTAATCGGCTACCCTTATGTCAAAAGTGCACTGTTCCAGCCTGAAAATAGCGCGCAAAATAATTTTAAAGCTTACACAAAAGGCGTCGCGTTGGAAAATGTGATAGGTAGCTTACCTACAACTGCGGCAACCCCCGGTCCCCAGGTTGATTCTCCCCGCTCTTGCCTCTCTCTACAGTCGTTCAGTCAAAGCGGTGGCGGTGCTGTGTTACCGGAAAAGGTGCGGACCCAGATCACCCGCCACTTCCTCTCGATTGCTCATGCACTACGCCATTTGGCATGCGCACACCGAGAGATTCAACAGCAAAACGAACGTATGATAGTTGAAATGGACGCCAGTTGTTGGGTATTATTACGAAAACAGCACGGTTTAATTTTGTGTTGTGATTATCTGGTTCTGTGTTTACAGATCTAGAAACCAATCTGATCTCCCTATTGTCTACGTCATGTTCCGTGATAATGCGCCTCATTATGACGTCATGGTTGTTCACTAGACGTTGAGTTTAAATAATGACACAAGTAATGCAAGATTTGTTGCCATGCCCAAATTGAGAGAATCAATGTCAGCTAACTACGTTTCCATCCAGTTTTTATGCGAGTAAAGTCATACACCAACAAAAAAAAATCACTACAGCTGTGATGGAAAACGATAGTTTTGGTTGTTCATGCAGAATGCAGACAGATCATTTGTTCGTTTGACATGGTAGGATCTTTTTGTGTTAAAATGAATGATGCGAGAAATGGTGGCAGAAACTTAGTCATGAGATATACAGTACCAGTCAAAAGTTTGAACACACTCACACACTCACACTCACACACACATTCAAGGGTTTTTATTTAATTGTATTATTTTCCACATTGTAGAATAGTCCCTTATCTCACCTCATTTGCTAACATTGTATATAGACTTATTTTTCTACTGTATTATTGACTGTATGTTTGTTTTACTCCATGTGTAACTCTGTGTTATGTGTCGAACTGCTTTGCTTTATCTTGGCCAGGTCGCAGTTGTAAATGAGAACTTGTTCTCAACTATATAGGTAAAATTAAATATATAGTAGTGAAGACAACAAAACTATGAAGTAACACATATGGAATCATGTAACCAAAAAAGTGTTAAACAAATAAAAATATATTTTATATTTGAGATTGTGCAAAGTAGCCACCCTTCGCCTTAATGACAGCTTTGCACACTCTTGGCATTCTCTCAACCAGCTTCATGAGGTAGTCACCTGGAATGCGTTACAATTAACAGGTGTGCCTTTTTAAAAGTTAATTTGTGGAATTTCTTTAGTTCTTAATGAGTTTGAGCCAATCAGTAGTTTGTGACAAGGTAGGGGTTGTACACAGAAGATAGCCCTCTGTGGTAAAATGGCAAGAACAGCTCAAATAAGCAAAGAGAAACAACCGTCCATCATTACTTTAAAGACATGGTCAGTCAATTCGGAAAATTTCATTAACTTTTAAAGTTTCTTCAAGTGCATTCACAAGAGCCATTAAGCGCTATGATGAAACTGGCTCTCATGAGGCCTTCATGGTCAAACTCACTGTCAGTGATTTATTTAAAATTCAAGGCACACTTAACCAGCATGGCAACCACAGCATTCTGCAACGATACGCCATCCCATCTGTTTTGCACTTAGTGGGACTATAATTAGCTTTTCAACAGGACAATGACCCAACACATCTCCAGGCTGTGTATGGGCTATTTGAACAAGAAGAAGAGTGATGGAGTGCTGAATCAAAATACCTGGCCTCCACAATCACCTGACCTCAACCCAATTCAAATCAAATTTTATTTGTCACATGGTTAGCAGATGTTATTGCGAGTGTAGAGAAATGCTTGTGCTTCTAGTTCCGACAATGCAGTAATAACCAACGAGTAATCTAACCTACCAATTCCACAACTACTACCTTATACACAAGTGTAAAGGGATAAAGAATATGTACATAAAGATATATGAATGAGTGATGGTACAGAACAGCATAGGCAAGATGCAATAGATGGTAGAGTACAGTATATACATATGAGATGAGTAATGTAGGGTATATAAACATAAAGTGGCATTGTTTAAAGTGGCTAGTGATACATTTTTACATAAATTTCCATCAATTCCCATTATTAAAGTGTCTGGAGTTGAGTCAGTATGTTGGCAGCAGCCACTAAATGTTAGTGGTGGCTGTTTAACAGTCTGATGGCCTTGAGATAGAAGCTGTTTTTCAGTCTCTCGGTCCCTGCTTTGATGCACCTGTACTGACCTCGCCTTCTGGATGATAGCGGGGTGAACAGGCAGTGGCTCAGGTGGTTGTTGTCCTTGATGATCTTTATGGCCTTCCTGTGACATCGGGTGGTGTAGGTGTCCTGGAGGGCAGGTAGTTTGCCCCCGGTGATGCGTTGTGCAGACCTCACTACCCTCTGGAGAGCCTTAGTTGTGGGCGGAGCAGTTGCCGTACCAGGCGGCGATACAGCCCGACAGGATGCTCTCGATTGTGCATCTGTAGAAGTTTGTGAGTGCTTTTGGTGACAAGCCGAATTTCTTGCTCCTTCTTCACAACGCTGTCTGTGTGGGTGGACCAATTCAGTTTGTCCGTGATGTGTACGCCGAGGAACTTAAAACTTACTACCCTCTCCACTACTGTCCCGTCGATGTGGATAGGGGGGTGCTCCCTCTGCTGTTTCCTGAAGTCCACAATGATCTCCTTTGTTTTGTTGACGTTGAGTGTGAGGTTATTTTCCTGACACACCACTCCGAGGGCCCTCACCTCCTCCCTCACCTCCTCCCTCCTCCCTCTCGTCGTTGTTGGTAATCAAGCCTACCACTGTAGTGTCGTCTGCAAACTTGATGATTGAGTTGGAGGCGTGCATGGCCACGCAGTCATGGGTGAACAGGGAGTACAGGAGAGGGCTCAGAACGCACCCTTGTGGGGCCCCAGTGTTGAGGATCAGCGGGGTGGAGATGTTGTTACCTACCCTCACCACCTGGGGGTGGCCCGTCAGGAAGTCCAGTACCCAGTTGCACAGGGCGGGGTCGAGACCCAGGGTCTCGAGCTTGATGACGAGTTTGGAGGGTACTATGGTGTTAAATGCTGAGCTGTAGTCGATGAATAGCATTCTCACATAAGTATTCCTCTTGTCCAGATGGGTTAGGGCAGTGTGCAGTGTCGTTGCGATTGCGTCGTCTGTGGACCTATTGGGTCGGTAAGCATATTGGAGTGGGTCTAGGGTGTCAGGTAGGGTGGAGGTGATATGGTCCTTGACTAGTCTCTCAAAGCACTTCATGATGACGGAAGTGAGTGCTACGGGGCGGTAGTCGTTTAGCTCAGTTACCTTAGCTTTCTTGGGAACAGGAACAATGGTGGCCCTCTTGAAGCATGTGGGAACAGCAGACTGTGATAAGGATTGATTGAATATGTCCGTAAACACACCAGCCAGCTGGTCTGCGCATGCTCTGAGGACACGGCTGGGAATGCCGTCTGGGCCTGCAGCCTTGCGAGGGTTAACACGTTTAAATGTTTTACTCACCTCGGCTGCAGTAAGGAGAGCCCGCAGGTTTTGGTAGCGGGCCGTGTCAGTGGCACTGTATTGTCCTCAAAGCGAGCAAAAAAGTTATTTAGTCTGTCTGGGAGCAAGACATCCTGGTCCGCGACGGGGCTGGTTTTCTTTTTGTAATCCGTGATTGACTGTAGACCCTGCCACATACCTCTTGTGTCTGAGCCGTTGAATTGCGACTCTACTTTGTCTCTATACTGGCACTTAGCTTGTTTGATTGCCTTGGAGGGAATAGCTACACTGTTTGTATTCGGTCATGTTTCCGGTCACCTTGCCCTGGTTAAAAGCAGTGGTTCGCGCTTTCAGTTTCGCGCGAATGCTGCCATCAATCCACGGTTTCTGGTTTGGGAATGTTTTAATCGTTGCTGTGGGTATAACGTCACCGATGCACTTTCTAATGAACTCGCTCACCGAATCAGCGTATTCGTCAATGTTGTTGTTGGACGCAATGCGGAACATATCCCAATCCACGTGATCGAAGCAGTCTTGAAGCGTGGAATCAGATTGGTCAGACCAGCGTTGAACAGACCTGAGCGCGGGAGCTTCTTGTTATAGTTTCTGTCTGTAGGCTGGAAGCAACAAAATGGAGTCGTGGTCAGCTTTTCCAAAAGGAGGGCGGGGGAGGGCCTTATATGCTTCGCGGAAGTTAGAATAACAATGATCCAGGGTTTTACCAGCCCTGGTAGCACAATCGATATGCTGATAGAATTTAGGGAGTCTTGTTTTCAGATTAGCCTTGTTAAAATCTCCAGCTACAATGAAATGCAGCCTCAGGATGTGTGGTTTCCAGTTTACATAGTCAGATAAAGTTCGTTCAGGGCCATCGATGTGTCTGCTTGGGGGAGAATATATACAGCTGTGATTATAATCGAAGAGAATTCACTTGGTAGATAATGCGGTCGACATTTGATTGTGAGGAATTCTAAGTCAGGTGAACAATTGAGATGGTTTGGGATGAGTTGGACAGCAGAGTGAAGGGAAAGCAGCCAACAAGTGCTCAGCATATGTGGGAAGTCCTTCAAGACTGTTGTAAAAGCATTCCAGGTGAAGCTGGTGGAGAGAATGCCAAGAGTGTGCAGAGCTGTCATCAAGGCAAAGGGTGGCTACTTTGAAGAATATAAAATATATTTTGATTGGTAAAAATAAATTAAACCCTTGAATGAGTAGGTATGTCCAAACTTTTGACAGTTACGTAGGCGTCTTGGAGGGAACTCAACACCCCGCCACGTCTCAACTCCCCGTGGAGTGAAAAAAGTATGTGATAGGTGCGGGGAAGGACGACAGAAGCAGAGAAAAATACCGTTTACAGGGAATTTATTATTCCTAAACACAGTAAAGTGGGGAAAGGGGGCTGGATAGAACCAAAGCAAAGAAATGAAAAGTTAACGTCCCCTCTCCTACCTTACCTGCCTTCCCACTTCTTACCCAACCTTTAGCACCACCTGGTGCGTTAACCAAAGTTCAGGGGGTGGTCCGCCCAGGTCTTATCTAGTGTGCATAGACAGATTAAATACTACGGGTTACGTATGCCCGCAGGCCTCTTGCCTAAACACTCCCCAAGGTGCCTTCCCCTTCCCCCCCGGGAACAAATGAAACAATGATTACCAAAACTTTAAGTGAAACATTTCATTAACCAAAAACACTAAGTCCTATTCGCATACACATACCTCTGAAGGAGCGGCTACAAAAAAATATAAAGAAACTTTTACTGACCGCCGCCACAACAACCAACACAAGACATAAAAAGAAGCTCTCTTCCATGATAAAGGAACACTGGCTTTTATCAAGCTGGAGAAGGAGTTAGTAATTGAAGAGACAGCTGTATCCCTGACGAGAGGGAGGGTTCAGAGCTCCAATCAGCGATGGGGCCGACCAATCAGCTGCTTTAGGAATCCAGGAAGCCATTTTCTGAAATACACACACATACAAACCCACAACACAGAAACTGGGGAACGTAACAACTGGTACTGTATATTTATATGGTGTGTGTTCCTCCTCCTATGACTCGGGAAACCATGCAGTTTTAGGCTACAGGTGAAATAAGTTATGATGAACTGTAACGATGTACACAGAGTCAGGAAGCAAGTACAGGGAGTGAATGGTTAGTAAATAACCGGTACATAAAACAAGAACCACAAACACACTGACATGAAACAGAGTCAATAACACCTGAGGAAAGAACCAAGGGGAGTGACAGATATAGGGAAGATAATCAAGTAGGTGATGGAGTCCAGGTGAGTGTCATGAGGTGCTGCCTGGTGACCTAGAGGCCGGAGAGGGAGCACACGTGACATGAACTTCACAGGTTGGTGAAAGTGCAAGGTGATGAGCTTTATGCTCCTTTCCAATAAATATTGAGGGTCTTATTCTGGTAGCATTAAAATATTACTCTTTTATACATAATATTCTCACCAGCACTATTTCTGAGAGCTGTTGGCTAGAGCGCACGTGCCAATACTACATTTTGTGAGAAAACCATCAGTAGAGTTAAAGGCGATGGAAACACATGTATTTTTTATTTTATTCGGTACATGGGAATTTAACCGCAAAAGGTAATTTGTCAGCACACACAGCCTTTAATCTACAACAAGTCAATTTGACTAGGTTTGTCACGTGTGCTCCTTCTCCGGCCTCTAGGTCACCAGGCTGCTCGTTATGGCTCACACCGCACACCATGGTTACGTGCATAATGACACTCACCTGGACTCCATCACCTCCTTGATTATGTGCTATATATATATATATGTCACTCTTTGGTTCCTTCCCCAGTCGTCATTGTTTTGGTTTCATGTCTGCGTTGTTCGTGTTTTATATTACGTTTCGCTTATTGATAAGTCACTGACTCCCTGAACTTGCTTCCCGATTCTCAGCGCACATAGTTACAAGGTTCAGTTTGCTTCTACCAGAACTTGGTTAGGAGAAGCGAACTTGCATACTCCCTTAAAAAGACCTTCGCTTGAAGAATGAGGGGAAAAAAGCAGCAATATTACTATTTGTCCCTCTTGAGACACTGTAGCAACAACATAGCTAGTAACACTTCCTCAAATTAGTCAGAATTAAAAGATGAGCTATGCAGAAATCATTCCACCATTTCCTGGTTGCAAAAAATAGTTTGCTTATTTTCAGTTGGTGACAACTGCTGTGAAATATATTTTCCACAACCAAAAATATTATTTTCAGCTTTTGCAAACTGGTGTACAAAACCGAAAGTAAAAGACGCAAAAACTAAACTTAAGAACGGGAAGCATAGAAATAGAACAGATCTACCACTTCTTAGACTCACTTTCAATGAGAATTACAGATAATGCATTTCTATGTGAAGTTGGTCAGGTCACCCAAAATGTTTTTGCATTGTGCATGTTTTCAAATCTTTAATTTTAAAGTTTTTGCCAAAATGTTTGCAATTTTATATCCAAGATGTTTGGTGCAGTATTTCCCAAGTGAAAAACTGCATGAAAATTAGTAATCTCGTTGAATGACAACAAACACTTCATTGAAGAATCCAGTCCATAGCCCACTCCTACTTGGAGTAGTACTGTTGACCAATCTCTGTGCGCACCACCAGCCCCCCCAAAAAAACACCCGAAGACCAAAACTAACAAAAAAGGTCAATTTCGTCATAACATACAGTGCCTTCGGAAAGTCTTAACCGTATTTTGTTACGTTAGACTTTTTCTAAAATTGATTAAATTGTTTCTTTCACCTCAATCTACACAAAATATACCATAATGAAAGGTTTTTAGAAAAAAGTTTACAAAAAAAAAAAAACTCAAATTTCGTGGTATCCAATTAGTAGTTAGTCTCATCGTTGCAACTCCCGTACGAACTCGGGAGAGGCGAAGGTCGAGAGCCGTGCGTCCTCCTAAACACAACCCAACCAAGCCGCACTGCTTCTTGACACAATGGCCGCCACAGGAGTCGCTATTGCACGATGGGACAAGGATATCCCTGCCTGCCAAACCCCCCCCTATTCCGGACGACGCTGGGCAAATGGTGCGCCGCCCCATGAATGCTGTTCATCGCCGGCTGTGACAGTCTAGACTCGAACCCAGAATCTCTAGTGGCACAGTTGGCACTGCGATGCAGTGCCTTAGACAACTGCGCTACTCGGGAGGCCATTTTTAGAAATGTTTGCAAATTTATTACAAATAAAAAATGGAAATATACTCAGTACTTTGTTGAAGCACCTTTCGATGTGGTATTCGCTGGCAGTCTTCTTGGGTATGACGCCAGAAGCGTGGCACACTTGTATTTGGGGAGTTTCTCCCATTCTTCTTCCCTGCAGATGCTCTCAAGCTCTGTCAGGTTGGATGGGGAGCATTGCTGCACAGCTACTTTCAGGTATCTCCAGAGATGTTCGATCAGGTTCAAGTCCGGGCTCTGGCTGGGTCACTCAAGGACATTCAGAGACTTGTCCCGAAGCCACTCCTGCGTTGTCGTCGCTGTGTGCTTAGGGTCGTTGTCCTGTTGGAAGGTGAACCTTCACCCCAGTCTGAGGTCCTGAGTGCTCTGGAGCAGGTTTTCATCAAGATCTCTCTGTATTTTGCTCAGTTCATCTTTCCCTCGATCCTGACTAGTCGCCCAGCATGATGCATGCCACCACCATGCTTCACCGTAGGGATGGTGCCAGGTTTCCTCCAGACGTGACGCTTGGCATTCAGGCCAAAGAATCTTGTTTCTCATGGTCTGAGAGTCTTTAGGTGCCTTTTGGCAAACTCAAAGCAGGCCGTCATGTGCAGCCTCCATTTACTGAGGAGTGGCTTCTGTCTGGCCCCTCTACCCTCTACCATAAAGGCCTGATTGGTGGAGTGCTGCAGAGATGGTTGTCCTTCTGGAAGTTTCTCCCATCTCCACAAAAGGAACTCTAGAAGTCTGTCAGAGTGACCATCGGGTTCTTGGTCACCTCCCTGACCAAGGCCCGTCTCCCTCGATTGCTCAGTTTGGCCGGGCGGCCAGCTCTAGAAAGAGTCTTGGTGGTTCCAAACTTCTTCCATTTAAGAATGATGGAGGCTACTGTGTTCTTGGGGACCTCCAATGCTGCAGAAATGTTTTGGTACCCTTCCCCAGATCTGTGCCTCTCCACAATCCTGTACTCGGCGCATCTACAGACAATTCCTTCGACCTCATGGCTTGGTTTTTGCTCTGACATGCACTAACAACTGTGGGACCTTATATTGACAGTTGTGTGCCTTTCCAAATCACGTCCAATCAATTGAATTTACCACAGGTGGACAACAATCAAGTTATAGAAACATCTCAAGGATGATCATTGGTAACAGGATGCACCTGAGCTCAATTTCAAAGTCTCATAGCAAAGGGTCTAAATACTTATGTAAATACGTTTTTATTTTGAATACATTCGCTAAAATAAAATAAACAGTGTTTGCTTTGTCATTATGGGGTATTGTGTGTAGATTGCTGAGGATTTAGAAAACATTTTTTTTTAATAAGGCTGTAACGTAACAAAATGTGGAAAAATTCAAGGGGTCTGAATACTTTCAGATGGCGCTGTATGTGTGTCACGTATATTCCCTCTCTGGCCTCTAGGTCACCAGACTGCTGATTATTACGCACACCTCCCTAGGCGTTATTGTTTCTGTTTGTGGTTCTTGTTTTGTTCATTTATTACATGTATTCACTCCCTGAACTTGCTTCCCGACTCTCAGCGTACATTGTTACAGAATAACGCCTCACCCAAGAGAAGCATCAGGGAGTGTTTTTGTATTTTTGTGTTGGAGATGTTGGGTCTGGGTTCCGCTGCCGGAGGAACCGAGGATGCCTCAGCCGGCTCGTCATGCTTTTCATGCCTCAGCTGGTACATCGAGTGTCAAGACTCGGTTGGCGGGTCAAGCGTCCCTTGCTGACTCTACCGAGGATGCCTCAGCTAGCTCGTCAGGCTTCCATGCCTTAGCTAGCTCGTCAGGTTTTCAAGACTCGGTAGGCTCAGCAGGTTCCCATGCCACAGCTGGCTCGCCAGGTTCCCGCGCTTTGGCAGAGGTGGCCGGTCCGTTCCTGATCCCCGGGACGTCCCTGCGGCTGGAGCCGTGCGTCAAGGAGGGGGTACTGTCACTTACATGGCTTCTAGGTCACCAGACTGCTGATTATTACGCGCACCTGTCACC
Source organism: Salvelinus namaycush (assembly GCF_016432855.1). Taxonomy (NCBI): domain Eukaryota; kingdom Metazoa; phylum Chordata; class Actinopteri; order Salmoniformes; family Salmonidae; genus Salvelinus; species Salvelinus namaycush. The sequence goes on from NC_052335.1 coordinate 6,267,592, forward strand.
ATCGTCATGCGCACCAGCGCTTATTGATACTCACCTGGACTCCATCACTCCCTTGATTACCTGCCCTATTTATGTCACTCCCTTTGGTTCCTTCCCCAGGCGTTATTGTTTCTGTATCGGTTTCATGCCGGTGCGCTGTTAGTGGTTCTTGTTTTGTTTGTTAAACGTGTTCACGCCCTGAACTTGTTCCCGACTCTCTGCATACATCGTTACAATGTGTGAACCGTTTTGACTTGGAAGCAAGCCTATGGTAAGCTTGACATTACACCTACTGTAATGTCAAGCTTACCATACGCTTGCTTCCAACTCTGAAATGCATCCACATTTTCTGTGTGTTTGTAGCCTACAAACAGACAGAAAATGTGGATGTATTTCAGAGTAGGCTATTGGGTTAATAGCCATGAGGATTTTGAGAAATCTTGATGTTACAATTACTGAAATACTTGTCCCTGAACATTCATTTAACGTAACAAATTGCATATAGTATAAGGCTTACGCGCAAACTCCAATGCAATTAATTATAAATCCCAATACACATGGTTAGGCTAATTCTGTTTGCATGCTCTGGATTATTTTAAAGGGGCAGTGAAGTTAAAAACATGAGAGAATTAAAAAATAAATAATGATAGTGAAAATTCTGATAATGCCCTTTTTGTGTAAGAGCTGTTTGTTAATATTTGTTTTTTTAAATGGCAGGAATTTCAGCCTGTTCAGGTGGGATGGAGTTTTTTGCCCAGATCATGACATCACAATCTGATCTGAATATTCTGACCAATGATCAGTCATCTTTTATTTGCATATGTACCTCCTACTTTGAAAGGGTAAGCATGTAGGCTTCAGAGTCTAGATCAGGCATCTCCAACAGATAGATCACGAGCTACGATTAGCTTGCAGCTTGCAGCCCACCTATGAGGAGCTTGCCATTTTTCAACATAAAGCTCCCTGCTACTATACAATCAAGCCATATTGACATTACCCCACCCCTGGTTAGCCACTATTGCCTTAAAAAGCCAAATGTAACACTGCCAATTCATTTCTACCTGTTTGCTTTGGTATGCACGTTTGTCTATCACTGTATGTAGCCAATTAGCCACTTTTTAAAATATTTTTTTTATGAACCTTTATTTAACTAGGCAAGTCAGTTAAGAATAAATTATTGTTTACAATGACGGCCAAACCCGGACGACCCTGGGTCAATTGTGCACCACCCTATGGGACTCCCAATCACGGCCGGATGTGATGCATCCTGGATCCGAACCAGGAACTGCAGTGATGCCTCTTGTACTGAGATGCAGTGCCTTAGACCACCGCGCCTAAGGCACCTAAGGCACTTGTGGGTAGATAGACTTTTCTCAAAAATCTTCTCAGTTGAACGTTAACTGCAAAGATGGCTTACCTGACAGAACTATATCATGATTTGAATCAATTGGGTGCCGATTGTTTTGCAAACTCTGCCATGGTATGTTCTGCAGCAGTAGGCCTAACATCGCTAGATGACACATTCCAATCTCGTTAGATCATAGAAGTTATTTATAACCATGAACCAGATGCACAATTAAAGGGGAATTACACCAAAAAAAGACATAAAATTGTCTAAAATGTATTTTGTTTCTCTATGAATAATTGTAATATTTAGTGTGAAAAATGTCCAGGAGAGAAAAAACAGAATGCAGGAAAATACCTCATATAATTTTATGGGGCCCCCTTAGAGTTGTTTATTAACCATTATTTTACCAGGCATATTGACAGAAAACACATATCTTCTACACCAAGGACCCATTTAAGAGTTGCAGGGTAGAGGAGAAGAGAAGAATGTGCCTATTTGAAAGCGATAAAAAAATGGTGTAGCGACTGCACTTGAAGAAACATTCAAAGTTCTTGAAAACCTTCATATCTTAAAGTAATGATGGACTGTCATTTCTATTTGCTTATTTGAGCTGTTCTTGCCATAATATGGACTTAGCCCTATTTGGTAAAAGACCATCTTCCGTATACCAACCCTACCTTACAAAAACTGAATGGCTCAAACGCATTAAGAAGGAAAGAAATTCCACAAATAACAAGGCACACCTGTTAATTGAAATGCATTCCAGGTGACTACCTCATGAAGTTTGTTGAGAGAATGCCAAGAGTGTATAAAGCCTTCATCAAGGCAAAGGGTGGCTACTTTGAAGAATCTCAAATATAAAATATATTTTGATTTGTTTTACACTTTTTCGGTTACTACATTATTCCATATGTGTTATTTCATAGTTTTGATGCCTTCACTATTATGCTACAATGTAGAAAATAGTCAAATAAAGAAATACCCTGGAATGAGTAGGTGTCCAAACTTTTGACTGGTACTGTTTATATACACTGAACAAAAATATAAATGCAGCATTCAACAATTTCAAAGATTTTACAGAGTTATAGTTTATAAGGAAATCAGTCAATTTAAATAAAATTCATTAGGCTGTAATATTTGGATTGCTCATGATTGGGAATACAGATATGCATCTGTTGGTCACAGGTACCTTCAAAAAAGGTAGGGGTGTGGATCAGAAAACCAGTCAGTGTCTGGTGTGACCATCATTTGCTTCATGCAGTGCGACATATCTCCTTCGCATAGAGTTAATCAGGCTGTTGATTGTGGCCTATGGATAGCTGTCCCACTCCTCTTCAATGGCTGTGCGAAGTTGCTGGATATTGGCGGGAACTGGAAAACGCTGTTGTACACGTCGATCCAGAGCATCCCAAACATGCTCAATGGGTGACATTCCTGAGTATGCAGGCCATGGAAGAACTGGGACATTTTCAGCTTCCAGGAAATGTGTGCAGATCCTTGCGACATGGGGCTGTATATTATCATGCTGAAACATGAGGTGATGGCGGCGGATGAATGGTACAACAATGGGCCTCATGAACTCGTCATGGTATCTCTGTTCATTCAAATTGGTATCGATAAAAGACAATTGAGTTCATTGTCCATAGCTTATGCCTGCCCATACCATAACCCTACTCCCACCATGGGGTACTCTATTATATAGGTCCTGGATGGCAGGAAGCTTGGCCCCAGTGATGTATTGGGCCGTACGCACTACCCTCTGTAGCGCCTTGCGGTCGGATGCCGAGCAGTTGCCATACCAGGCGGTGATGTAACCGGTCAGGTTGCTCTTGATGGTGCAGCTGTAGAACTTTTTGAGGATCTAGGGAACCATGACAAACCTTTTTAGTCTCCTGAGGGGGAAAAGGTGTTCTAGTGCCCTCTTCACAACTGTCGTGGTGTGTTTTTGGACCATGATAGTTTGTTGGTGATGTGGACACCAAGGAACTTGAAACTCTCGACCCGCTCCAATACAGCCCCCTCGATGAGAATGGTGGCGTGTTCAGCCCTCCTTTTCCTGTAGTCCACGATCAGCTCCTTTTTGTCTTGCTCACATTGAGGGAGAGGTTGTTGTCCTGGCACCACACCACCAGGTCTCTGACCTCCTCCCTATAGGCTGTCTCATCGTTGTCTGTGATCAGGTCTACCAATCTTGTGTGGTCAGCAAACTTAATGATGGTGTTTCTTTAACGAGTTGGACGAGAGGGATTTACTCTAGACACCCGAAAGGGCCCTCATCCCTGTCATTCGCAGGAGAAGGAGACAGAGATATCACGGAAGGAGATCGGGGTGCCTTGTGAGGATTAGGCGATGAGTGGCTAATCTGCCTTTGCCATCGGTACTATTGGCCAACGTACAGTCGCTGGATAATAAAGTGGACGAACTACAATCACGTATATCCTACCAACGGGACATTAAAAACTGTAATATCTTGTTTCACCGAGTCGTGGCTGAACGACGACAAGAATAACATACAGCTGGCTGGGTTATACACTGTATCGGCAGGATAGAACATCAGCCTCTGGTAAGACAATGGGTGGCGGTCTATATATATTTGTAAACAACAGCTGGTGCACTAAGGAAGGAAGTCTCGACTAAGGAAGTCTCAAGGTTTTGCCTGCCTGAGGTAGAGTATTTTATGATAAGCTGTAGACCACACTATCTACCTAGCGAGTTCATCTATATTCTTTGTAGCTGTCTATTTACCACCACAACACGATGCTGGCACTAAGACCGTACTCAATGAGCTGTATACGGCCATAAGCAAACAGGAAAACGCTTATCCAGAGGCGGCGCTCCTAGTGGCCAGGGACTTTAATGTAGGGAAACTTAAATATGTTTTATCTAACTTCTACCAGCATGTTAAATATGCAACCAGAGGGGAAAAAATCTAGACCACCTTTACTCCACACACAGACGCGTACAAAGCTCTCCCTCGCCCTCCATTTGGAAAATCTGATCATAATTCTATCCTCCTGAGTCCTGCTTATCAGCAAAAATTTAAGCAGTGAGCACCAGTGACTCGGTCAATAAAAAAGTGGTCAGATGAAGCAGATGCTAAACAATAGGACTGTTTTGCTAGCACAGACTGGAATATGTTCCGGGATTCCTCCGATGGCATTGAGGAGTACACCACATCAGTCACTGTCTACACCAATAAGTGTATCGATGACGTCGTCACCACAGTGACTGTACGTACATACCCCAACCAGAAGCCATTGATTACAGGCAACATTCGCACTGAGCTAAAGGATAAAGCTGCCGCTTTCAAGGAGCGGGACTCTAACCCGGAAGCTTATAAGATTATCCCGCTATGCCCTCAGACGAACCATCAAACAGGCAAAGCATCAATACAGGACTAAGATCGAATCTTACTACACCGGTTCCGACACTCGTCGGATGTGGCAGGGCTTGCAAACTATTACGGACTACAAAGGAAAGCACAGCCGAGAGCTGCCCAGTGACATAAGCCTACCAGACAAACTAAATTACTTCTATGATTGCTTCGAGGCAAGTAATACTGAAACATGCATGAGAGCATCAGCTGTTCCCGGACGACTGTGTGATCATGCTCTCCGCAGCGAGTGAGTAAGACCTTTAAACAGGTCAACATTCACAAGGCCGCAGGGCCAGATGGATTACCAGGACGTGTACTCTGAGCATGCGCTGACCAACTGGCAAGTGTCTTCACTGACATTTTCAACCTCTCCTTGTCTGAGTCTGTAATACTAACATGTTTTAGGCAGACCACTATAGTCCCTGTGCCCAAGAACACTAAGGTAACCTGCCTAAATGACTACAGACCCGTAGCACTCATGTCTGTAGCCATGAAGTGCTTTGAAAGGCTGGTCATGGCTCACATCAACCCCATTATCCCAGAAACCCTAGACCCACTCCAATTTGCATACCGCACCAACAGATCCACAAATGATGCAATCTCTATTGCACTCCACACTGCCCTTTCACATCTGGACAAAAGGAACACCTATGTGAGAATGCTATTCATTGACTACAGCTCAACGTTCAATACCACAGTGCCCTCAAAGCTCATCACTAAGCTAAGGTCCCTGGGACTAAACACCTCTCTCTGCAACTGGATGATGGACTTCCTGACCTGCCGCGCCCAGGTGGTACGGGTAAGTAACAACACATTATTAAGTTTGCCGATGACACAACAGTGATTGGCCTGATCACGGACAATGACGAGACAGCCTATAGGGAGGAGGTCAGAGACCTGGCCGTGTGGTGCTAGGACAACAACCTCTCCCTCAACGTGATCAAGACAAAGGAGATGATTGTGGACTTCAGGAAAAGGAGGACCGAGCACGCCCCCATTCTCATCGACGGGGCTGTAGTGCAGCAGGTTGAGAGCTTCAAGTTCCTTGGTGTCCACATCACCAACAACTAACATGGTCTCAGCACACCAAGACAGTTGTGAAGAGGGCACGACAAAACCTATTCCCCCTCAGGAGACTGAAAAGATTTGGCATGGGTCCTCAGATCCTCAAAAGGTTCTACAGCTGCACCATCTAGAGCATCCTGACCGGTTGGATCACTGCCTGGTATGGCAACTGCTCAGCCTCCGACCGCAAGGCATTACAGAAGGTAATACGTACGGCCCAGTACATCACTGGGGCAAGCTTCCTGCCATCCAGGACCTCTATACCAGGCGGTGTCAGAGGAAGGCCCTAAAAATGGTCAAAGACTCCAGCCACCCTAGTCATAGACTTTTCTCTCTGCTACCACACGGCAAGCGGTACCGGAGTGCTAAGACTCCTGAACATCTAATCAAATAGCTACCCAGACTATTTGCATTGTCCCCCCCTCTTTTACACTGCTGCTACTCTGTTATTATCTATGCATAGTCACTTTAATAACTCTAACCACATGTACATATTGCCACATTTACCTCGACTAACCGGTGCCCCCGCACACTGACTCTGTACCGGTACCACCTGTATATAGCCTCGCTATTGTTATTTTACTGCTGTTCTTTAATTATTTGTTACTTTTATTTATTTTCTTTTTTTAGGTATTTTTATTAAAACTTCATTGTTGGTTAAGGGCTTGTAACTAAGCATTTCACTGTAAGGTCTACACCTGTGACAAATAACATTGGATTTGAGTCGTGGTTGGCCACGCAGTCGTGGGTGAACAGGGAGTACAGGAGGGGTCTAAGCATCTACCCCTGAGGGGCCCCAGTGTTGAGGATCAGCGTAGCAGATGTGTTGTTGCCTAGCCTTACCTCCTGGTGGCGGACGGTCAGGAAGTCCATGATCCAGGTGCAGAGGGAGGTGTTTATTCCCAGCATCCTTAGCTTAGTGATGAGCTTTGTGGGCACTATGGTGTTGAACGCTGAGCTGTAGTCAATGAATAGCATTCTCACATAGGTGTTCCTTTTGTCCAGGTGGGAAAGGGCTGTATGGAGTGCGATTGAGATGGCATCATCTGTGGATCTTTTGGGACGGTTTGCGAATTGTTTTGGGTCTAGAGTTTCCGGGATGATGGTGTTGATGTGAGACATGACCAGCCTTTCAAAGCACTTCATGGCTACCGACGTGAGTGCTACGGGGGGGTAGTCACTTAGGCAGGTTACCTTCACTTTCTTGGGTACAGGGACTATGGTGGTCTGCTTGAAACATGTAGGTCAGGGAGAGGTTAAATGTCAGTGAATACACTCGCCTACAATGGATTTTTTCTATTATTTCTAATCTAGACCTTAGTCAAATCTATGCTCCCATTTCAATTCTTCTACAGTTCAATGATAAATAAATGTTTGTTTTTTAAATCATGTAAAATAGTGGCAACAAAGCCAATGACAAATAGGTATATTATTATCTTATTCTTATTCACCTTTTTGCATAAATCCGTGACTGCAGCCTCTACTGGTTACGTTTGTTGGATTCATTACAAAGTAGCCAGACAAACACAAGTCGACAGATATACAGTGTAACCATTCTTGGTTACTTTGGGCTTGTTCGACATTGGAGCCGGCTGCAGGCGACTGCCGACTGACTACTCAACAAAGAACATTATATCATAAATAACTACTCTTTATTTTTTGTAGATCAGTCAGTCACAATTTAGCCATGATATATTACGGTTTTGATCCTCTCGAACACAGCCATTATATTAGTGGATCCGCCCCCCTACAGTACGCATGGGTCGTCACTAGTTACTATAGCCACAAATACATTATGGCTAAACTCCGCCTCTTTCTACAATGAATCTAATTTAAATCTGTTTTTAAACATAACATGAAATACACTGCTAACCTTATACCTGACCCAAACCTTAAACCAAAAGCAAATGTTTACGATATAGCCATTTTGACTTTGTGTTTGTGGTAACTATTGAGAACCTTACGCATGCGCACATTCTGTCTGCCCTTCCGAAGCCTCCTCAAAGTTGTCGCTGGAGAATGAGAGTAGAAACGCGGCTACATGTTGTTGGTTAGATACGTTTAAAGTAACAGAAATACACATTTGTCTAAACTGAATTTCATGGAAGATACTGGTAAGTTGGGATTTTTTATTTATTTTTTATACATGTTTTCCCCTGAACTTGTTACCACTCCGCTTGCTGTAATGTGAAGATGGTGGTGGACGTGTGCGGTCTGGCTAGCTAGCAGCTAACGTCGTTAGGCCCAAACCAAGGCAGGGTTGAAGACATAACTACGCTGTGGTACTGTTTGTAAGACTTTCAGCCAATTATTGGATTAAAATTAAACGGTCGCCTTTCCCTACTATCATTACAATGACACGCAGCATATGTGGACTTTACTAACGTCTTATTTCCGAGGATATACAGTCAGTGGGTAAGTTAGGTATTTAGATCCGTTTGAATTAACTAGCTACAGTTAGTTAGGTTACTAAGCCAACTTCACTGTTGTGTTTACCGCGTCGTGCTTCAATGATGTCTGGCTAGCTATCATTACAAGTGGGCTAGCTAGATAGTAAGCTATTTTGGTCGTTGTTGATTGAACAAGTAAAATGTTTAGTTATATATGATAGCTAACGTTACTATACGCCAACACGCGCGCCTGTGCTAGCTGACATGCTAGCTATGTTCCTAAACACGGAAGTACGCATGCTTGCACAAGTCGGTGTGACTGAAAAAGTCAGGAGCTGCGGTCGGTGGGGATTCTTTGGTTTACAACTACTTGAATAAAGTTGAGCATGACTTGAATGGTTCAGGTTACTAATCTGGAACATGCATGACATTTATTTTGTTACTCGTTTTCAGTTTACTTAGTTAGCCATATGTGGACATTTGGATATATATATATAAAAAATCTGTTTTAGTGCATTACTAGAGATGCCACAGGAATCTATAACCCTGCCTAAACATCAAATTGTTACCATGGTTGCTCCATGGACTTTCAGGCTGATCGAAGTCGCCCTAAAAAGACGCAATACTCTTTACAGGCCAGAATGTTTAATAAAAATATGTATCCGTACTTAACCAGTTGTACATGCTCTTGGTCCTTTTTGGTGGTAGGACGTGGAAATAATGTTGTTTACCCAATTTTTTTGCGTTACTGTGCATTGGAGAAGTGTTCAGACCCCTTCACCTTTTCCACATTTTACAGCCTTATTCTAAAATGGAATAATTTGTTTTCTCATCAATATACACACAATACCACGTAATGCCAAAGCGAAAGTAAGTTTTGGATAATTTTAGCGCACAAAAAAATACCTTATTTCAGACCCTTTGCAATGAGACTCGAAATTGTGCTCAGGTAAATCCTGTTTCCATTGATCATCCTTGAGATGTTTCTACAACGTGATTGAAGTTCACCTGTGGTTAATTTAATTGATTGGACATGATTTGGAAAGGCACACAACTGTCAATATGAGGTCCCACAGTTGACGGTGCATGTCAGAGCAAAAACCAAGCCATGAGTTCAAAGGAATTATCCGTAGAGCTTCAAAGCAGGATTTAGTCGAGACACAGATCTGCGGAAGGGTACCAAAAATGTTCTGCAGCATTGAAGGTCTCCAAGTACAGTGGCTTTCATCATTCTGAAATGGAAGAAGTTCGGAACCAGCAAAACTCTTCTTAGAGCTGGCTGCCCAGTCAAACTGAGCAATTGGGGGAGTCGGGCCTTGGTATTGGGGGGGTGACCAAAACCCTGATGGTCACTCTGACAGCGCTACAGAGTTCCTCTGTGGAGATGGGAGCATTTTCCAGAAGGACAACCATCTCTGCAGCACTCCACCAATCAGGCCTTTATGGTAGAGGGGCCAGACGGAAGCCATTCCTCAGTAAAAGGAGGCTGCACATGACAGCCCGCTTGGAGTTTGCCAAAAGACACCTAAAGACTCCCAGACCATGAGAAACAAGATTCTTTGGCCTGAATGCCAAGTGTCACGTCTGGAGGAAACCTGGCACCATCCCTACGGTGAAGCATGGTGGTGGCAGCATCATGCTGTGGGGATGTTTTTCAGCGGCAGGGGCTAGGAGACAAGTCAGGATAGAGGAACAGAGTGGGGTGAAGGTTCACCTTCCAACAGGACAATGACCCTAAGCACACAGCCAAGACAACGCAGGAGTGGCTTCGGGACAAGTCTCTCAATGTCCTTGAGTGGCCCAGCCAGAGCCTGCACTTGAACCTGATCGAACATCTGAAGAAACCTGAAAGTAGCTGTGCAGCGACGCTCCCCATCCAACTTGACAGAGCTTGAGAGGCTCTGCAGAGAAGAATGGGAGACACTCCCTAAATACAGGTGTGCCGAGATTGTAGCGTCATACCCAAGAAGATTCAAGCCTGTAATCGCTGACAACGGTGGTTCAACAAAGTACTGATTAAAGGGTCTGAATACTTATGTAAATGTGATTTCAGTTAAATGTTGGCAAATAAAACATTTATAATCTGTTTTTTTTTGTATTGTGTGTAGATTGAGGGGGGGGGAACTATTTAATCCATTTTAGAATAAGGCTGTAAAGTTACAAATGTGGAAAAAGTGAAGGGGTCTGAATACTTTCCGACTGCATTGAAGGTTCTGTAGCTTGTATTTTCAATCTCTTGAGGCATTGCACGTGATGCATGTTTCCTCGCAATCAGCTGGAAGATTTTGCATTCCTGTTTGGTTAGGGTCAACCACGTTGTGCAGGTGCTTGTATAAGTGCAAATTTCATTAGTATTAAAAATTCTAAAACGGAAATACAAACCGATATACAGATCAGCGTACTGAAAGTCATGTTGATAACACTTCCCTGTAGATATTTTGTATTATATTACCTACAATATGTTGCCGAAATCGGGGGACAACAAGTAAAGTTGAAATTAAGTTTGTTCAGCATTCTTACTTGTAATGGACTGTTCAGGGATGCTGAGCCTACATGTTAGTATTTCACTCTTGGATTCGGAAAGGAGGCTACGCATAACCCAGTTATGTCAATGTGACCTTTGGCATTGCATTTTATGTCAACACTGTCTGGATCCACTTCTTACTCGAGGGCTGGGCGACCGTATCGTATTAACTAAAATTCATGTGTTAGAGCATTGTTGCAAGTATCAAGGTTGACATTTTCCTGCCTTAATCATTTTTGTCTCCTTCGCTCCTGTGCTGTAGGGACTTTACACAGACACCAAGCCCCTGCCACACACGACAAAAGATAACTTCTTCCCCTCTGACAACGAACAGTTTAAACTCGCTATTTGCGGTTGAGGTTTGGTCCAACAGATTTGGGCATATGGACTCCGAAACACTTAGACATTATTTTACTGTAATAGTTGAGAATCTTTTCTAACTATACTTTTTTTTGGTCTCGACTCCCAAAATGAACATGATTGTGGAAAGTGTATGTTCAGTTTCTGTCTCACAACGTACTGCTAGCAGCATTTTAGCCACATACTTATGTGCTAAATGTATTGTCTGTGTTTTATAAATGAGCATAAGATGCATTTATATAAGACATTGGCAACTCGTACTCATTCTGAGAAATAGCCTAAGCATCTTTTTATACAGGTAGGCCACTTGATTTCAGTGTCTAAACAAAGTGAACAGGCTGTTGTTCAAGTAGTTAGTGATGGACAGGTGTATTCGTAAGTTTAACTATTCTACCTTGTTGGCAAGCAAGTAGATCCAAGTTGGCTAGACTTTAAATATAAAGTTTAGCTGGTTACTCACTTGAGTGTTTATGGTACCTGTGTTAATAATTTTCTATAATGCCTGCTGCTAGAAGTTGGTCATTATTCGTGGCTGTGCATGGTTCTGGTTAAATTTGTAACAAAAATGGCATTTTCATAGACTTGAAAGCCAGATCAGTGATTATTGCAAAAAAGCAGATCCAATTTATTTTGTTAAAATAATTACAATATTAGTGGGTCTTATGGTTGTGGAAGGTATAATTTTACAAGCCCTGAATTAATTACATTATTCCTGGCTGTTTGAAATGCAGTGTATTGACCTTTCATTGTATAAAAAAAGCTTATTTAGAGAACGTAGGAAAAAATTGCGATTTGAGAAATAAGATATTTGTGCATATGGAATAGGGCTGTGACAAATTGACAATTTTGCTTAACACTTAAACTGCTATGTTCTTAATCGGTTTTCCATTAAAATGATAACTCATAAAATTCCAAGTAAATTTACAATGCTGAATAATGGTGCTATTACGCATGTATGACCTCTAGGGCCGGGCGATGACGTTATCTACCGCAAGTTAACTCGCCAATGAAATTTAGGGCGCCAAATTCAATCAAAAGAAATCTCATAATTCAATTTTCTCAAACATACAAGTATTAGGCACCATTTTAAAGATAAAATTCTCGTTAATCCAACCACAGTGTCCGATTTCAAAAAAGCTTTTCGGCAAAAGCAGAACATATCATTATGTTAGGTCAGCAACTAGTCACAGAAAGCATACAGCGATTTAAATTTTATTTTATTTTATTTGACAAAAAGCAGAAATATTGATAAAATGAATCACTAACCTTTGATATTCTTCATCGGATGACACTCCCGGGACAACATGTTACACAATACATGTATGTTTTGTTCGATCAAGTTCATTATTTATATCCAAAAACCTCAGTTTACATTTGGCTTTGCCTCCAAAACATCCCGTGAATTTGCACAGAGCCACATCAAATCACAGAAATACTCATAATAATCATTAATAAAAGATACAAGTGTTATTCACAGATTTACAGATATACTTCTCCTTAATGCAACCGCTGTGTCAGATTTCAAAAAAACTTTACGGAAAAAGCAAACCATGCAATAATCTGAGTACGGCGCTCAGACATTCACAACCCAAGAATATATCCGCCATGTTGGAGTCAACATAAGTCAGAAATAGCATTATAAATATTCACTTACCTTTGATGATCTTCGTCAGAATGCACTCCCAGGAATCCCAGTTCCACAATAAATGTTTGATTTGTTCCATAAAGTCCATCATTTATGTCCAAATTCCTCCTTTTTTGTTAGGGCGTTTAGTAAACAAATCGAAACCCACGAGGCGCGGGCAAGTCCAGCGGAAATGTCAGATGAAAATTCCAAAAAGTAATATTACTGGTCGTAGAAACAAATCAAACGATGTATAGAATCAATCTTTAGGATGTTTTTATCATTAATCTTCAATGTTCCAACCGGAGAATTCCTTTGTCTTCAGAAAAGCAAATGGAACGGGAGCTACCTGTCATGTGAACGCGCATGGTCAGCTCGTGGCTGCTGGCAGACCTCTGACTCATTCCCCTCTCATTCGGCCCCACTTCACAGTAGAAGCACCAGACAAGGTTCTAAAGACTGTTGACGCAAGGTGACCCATATTCCACTGTATATTCAATAGGGGCTGAGTTGAAAAACTACAAACCTTAGATTTCCCACTTCCTGGTTGGATTTTTTCTTAGGTTTTTACCTGCCATATGAGTTCTGTTATACTCACAGACATCATTCAAACAGTTTTAGAAACTCCAGAGTGTTTTCTATCCAATACTACTAATAATATGCATATATTAGCATCTGGGACTGAGTAGGGGGCAGGTTACTCTGGGCACGCTTTTCATCCAAATGTGAAAATGCTGCCCCTTATCCATAAGAAGTTTTAAGCCCTGAAATTTGTGGAATTTTGCTTAAATGGATGATGTATTTTGGGAGAGAGTGGTAAGCAGCCTGAAACTCATGAAACCTATTGCAATAGCCATTGCACGGATTGACCATGCCATCCTGTCTGATGTTCAGACTCTGCTTGCAGATGTAAGAGGAGAAATCCGTTTTGCCCTGCCCACTTCCCTGTTGCTCCAAGCAGAGGAAACTGCAGTTCTGAAATACATCAAAAAGCGTGAAGACTATTGCCTGTAGCCCGTACACACTGCAGCGTACATGTTGGACCCCAAGTATGCTGGCAAGAGTGTCCTGTCTGGTGCAGAGATCAACAAGGCCTATGGTGTCATCACTACTGTCTCGCCACCTTGGCCTGGATGAGGGCAAAGGTTCTTGGTAGTCTGGCGAAGTACACTTCAAAGCAAGGGCTTTGGGATGGAGATGCAATGTGGCTGTCGTGCCAACATATCTCATCAGCCACCTGGTGGAAGGGACTTTGTGGATCTGAGGCTCTTTCCCCTGTTGCCTCCATCATCCTCCAAATCCCAGGGTTGAAAATTGGTGGCCATCTGGGCAAATTTGAGGCTTTGTGAGCCCGACAGCGAACCATCCTCAACAAGGTTGTAAAGTGACAGTGAAGATGAGGCCTCAGAGTCTGATGTTCAAGAGGTGGACATTGAGGAGGTCCAGGGAGAAGACATGGAAGCCTGAGAGGAAGACAACCAAAGCTTTAGTTTCTGGACTATCATTTTACAGATGTATGTTGAATTTTTTTGGGGGAGATGCGATGGATCATTGGGGGATCATTCAATATTCCCTTTGTTGTTCAGTGAGATCATCCCATGTAAAAGGTCAACTCATTTAAAGTTCAATTTGTAACTAAATTGTTATTTTATTTCTATTGGAAGGATTTAATCACTTGCAGTTATGTCTACTTATGATAATGTTAAAGGTTTATGTTTGTCTCCATATGATATGGTAAATATATGCAATAAACATCTACATTGAAATGGTTTTAATATTAATTCCCACGGAAAGTTTCGACCTCTGAACATTCCACAAAATGTGCAAACCTAATAGCGACAATTGATACCATTTTTTTTCCAGAATTTTTTTAGAAAGTGGTGCCTCAGGTCTGTACCACAGAACAATGAGAGAGATATTTCACGGGATGTATAAATGTGAAGCATCCACTTGGCGTTTCTACTCGCTACCGAAGATGGAACAAGATGGATTTCGGCAGACATTTTACACATTTTCTCCTCGATTTTTAAACAATTGATCTCAATACAGTTTTCTGTTCCCAAAACTAGAAGCTGTTATGAACAGAGGGGCAAAGTTTTGTTAACTTCACTGTGTGCCAAGTAAATAAATACATATATGTGTGTGTGTGTGTATATATATATTTATTGTTTAGGAGTACAATGGTAAATTGAGTTATTGCACACTTCAGAGTAGGTGTTCCCTAACGGAAATATGCAAATGCATGCTAGAACGCGCCAATTGAATCTCCAACCTCCTTCCTTGTTCTGCCCACTGACTCATTTGTTCCCGTTGGAAACGACAGGCTGTGGTCATTCTTGGGTTGGTTATAAAAAATCTTTGTACTATTGTCAGATGGTAGAATTCTTCTCTGGCTTAAAATATTCTGTTTTTTCCTTTACAACAAAGGTTGCTGATTGATGTGCTGCTGTTGTGTTTTAATACCTTTTTTATTTTTATGGTAGCTAGATGTTGTATTTCTACTAAATGTCTTGGTATTTTACAAACAGTACTTTTTTTTAGGAAAGAGTGATCTGCGTGCAGGCTGCACGAAGCAGCTCGATTTATTTGGTTGACAGTTCTGGTTGCCTAGTGATGGACTTTAGTCCGGCTTCAGAAGTGGCGTTCCTTTACAGACAAGTAAAATGTCTGTTCATATCACCAGAGAAGGTTTTGTGCTGGCATAAAACAATAAAACGTAGGGTAGCCTACCCTAACAGACAGATATGCTGTAGCCGAGGCACTTTCAAGGGGCCACATTCCATTACGCCTGAAAAGCGTAATCGATACATGCTACCGGTAGTCTACTGTGATTTCATGCGGCAAAAACTATGAGTACCCCGTGCTTGAACACACACTTGCATCATTAGTGAAGAGACAGCGCAGGCAAGCCAGCGTGACGGCGGGATTGAGAGAGGCAGAAGAAGCGTGCTCATATGTTTTGGTAATCTTGCATCTCGCAATATCTTGTCTTGCATGCCTTGCAAATTCACCAAGTAGCCTAAAGTTTGCCTCTTCCTCTCTGGTTTTATTTGAATTACACAATCTCCACAGGCCTTTATAGCCTATCGGCTATAACATGTAAAAAAAAAAAAAAAAAAAAATGTTGGTTGTGTAACTGAACTGTGATTATAATTACGTGCAGTGGGCGAAGACAGTTTTTTTGGTTAGAGGTTTATATTAACGTTAAGGATCCCAACTTTGTTCACACTCCTAGGTTGGACATTTTCTGTGACATTTCATTAAACATGGGACTTCCATATCACCCAGTCAGAACTGATTCCACATCAATTTCCTGTAATACTAACTAATAATTACTGTCCCTTCTCGATTTTGTGATATTGACGTGCATTATGTGTTCCTCTCCCCAGACCTGCACCTCTCAGACGAGCCCATGACGGGGATGTTGGACACAGACAGCCCTGAGAGTGTGGATTCCCCAGCCATGGAGGGCAACGGAGAGGACTTCCTCCCCGACCTGCCTGTCCTCACGCATGCTGCTGAATGGACCATGGATCAGGTCAGTGTGGGAAATGCACGTGGGGGTTGACCTCTTTTGCCCTTGATGTAGTTGTAATGACAAAGCCAATGTATCCCTTTTGTTATTATTCATAGCAAATGCTATTTTGTCTGCCTGCATTACTAGTAGGTCTAAACACCAACACTTCCATCTTTCAATAGTGGTGCTCACTCAAACATGAGGCAGTCCCTTACCTATTTTCTTAGTTGCTTGTTGGTAATAATTTCCTTCCCCCTTGACCAGGATCCCCATAACCTCACCACGGTTATCCACGACTCGGACTCAGAGTCAGATCAATCGTCACCAGAGGTTATAGAGCAGCACCACGTCCAGCAGTCTGATCTAGGATCTGTTGAACAGGCGGTGCAGCACTTCCAGCTAGCGAGTGCTGAACTCTTCCAAGACGAGCGTCGGGAGCATGAGGATTCAGATGAGCAGTCTGGTTCTCCACAGGCAGAACAACAGAACCAAATGGAGGCATCGTCAGACGAGAGTCAGGATGGGCACAACACAGCCACAGAGCCTCTGATACAGAGCGAGAAGTTGTCCGACGCTGTGGAACAGCAACAAGATCGAGTCCAAGCCCAGCCACCAATGGTTGCAGAAGATGGTAGCCCAGCTAACATGGAACTTGACGAATCCAAAGAGACAGAGCAGGGGGAACCTGTTGAACCAGCTGTCCCTACAGAGCCTCTTATCCCTTCTGAGTATGAGAAGCTGGCTAAAGGGTGTGAGGAGAACCCTGATGACTTCAATGGTTGGGTCTACCTGCTGCAGTATGTGGAGCAAGAGGTGAGTGTGGAAAAGTCCTGGAATTTTTATGTTGACCCTTGCTTCTATTGTGGCTAGGTTTTATCTGCTCTATTAAACTACATGTAAACATTGAGGTTTTTCTGTCAGTAAGCAAGTTGTAAATGTCATTTTTTTGCCGCCTCAGAATCATCTAGGTGTGGTGCGGAAGGCGTTTGATGCGTTTTTCTTGCGCTACCCCTACTGCTACGGCTACTGGAAGAAGTTAGCTGACACTGAGAAGAAACATGGCAATGCACAGGTGGCAGAGGAGGTAAGTCTTTGTCTTCCATCGCTGGGCTCATGCAGTGGTATTTAATAGTGTAAATGGACATCTTCTCCTCCTGTCCTAAGCTGAAAGGGCTTGACAGGGTTAGTGGCTGGAGCTTTGTTCTGTCTACTGTTTGGGTTCTTGCTGTGACATTCATTCGGCTTTTCACACTGGTTGTCTCATTCCCCAATGTCGTTTTTGCCTCCTATCCCCAGGTGTACCGGCGGGGTGTGCATGCCATCCCCCTCAGTGTGGACCTGTGGCTCCACTACCTGTCCTTCATCAAGGACAACGCTGACCCTGAAGACCCAGAGACACCGTCACGCATTAGAGCGTGAGTAAAGAGCTCTGTCCTCACTGAAAAGTGAAACGCCGCACCTCAACACACACACTCCTGTATATCCACAAGTTAGGTGCGCGAGAGCCTTGTGACAATTCCACAACCAAAACCAAGTGTTTTACCGATTTTACAGGTCATAGTGTATTGTTAACAGGGTTGGGGAGTAATTTGTTTTCCAAAAACATAACTAATCAGATTACAAATGCTTTTGAAAAATATTAATATTCAGAAAAAATGTGTTGACACCTTTGTTTTCTCATTGATCTTCCATTCAGCATTGAAAAGGGGTGCAAGTTTAAGTTTGTTCCACCTGAGCTAGTCTGACAACAAGTCAAAGACCACTATGATGACACACATGGATCCTTTTTGTCTTCTTCTAATGCCTTTTTAAAGGGAAAGTAATCAGATTACGTTACTAAGTTTGGGTAATCCAACAGTTACATTACTGATAAATGTGGACAGATAACTGTAACAAATTACATTTAGAAAGTAACCTACCCAACCCTGATTGTTAATCATGTCGTCTGTGTTCTATCCTACAGTGCGTATGAGCATGCTGTGTTGGCAGCAGGGACAGACTTCCGCTCTGACCGTCTGTGGGAGGCCTACATCAACTGGGAGACGGAGCAGGAGAAATTGGCCAACGTCACGGCCATCTACGATCGTATCCTGGGCATACCCACCCAGCTCTACTCCCAGCACCTCCAGAGGTATGACGGTTCAGCTCATTCACAATAGGTTTTGATAAACCGTCCATGAGGGTTATGGTCTACATCTCAGGTAGTGGGTAGCTCAGAGAAATCAAACACTGGCATTAGTTCTAACCTAAGTTAACCTTAGTTCTAACCAGCCACACTTACTTTCAGGGGAACTATTTTCTGGTCGTACTTTTTGTTCTCTTAGTGATGTACTAATTGTCATTCTTCAGGTTCAAAGAGCATGTGCAGAACAACAACCCCAAACACTTCCTGTCAGAGGAGGAGTTTGTCCAGCTCAGGGTGGAGCTAGCCAAAGCCAATGCAGTCACCGTCAATGAGGAAGGAGAGGAAGCAACACCCGCGGAGCCCGAGGGTCTCCCAGCCGGCACCGAGGACCTCCCAGATCCTGCTAAGGTACGACTCCGCCGCCTCACCTTCAGGGGGGTTGATGTACCACAACATGCCAGAGGGTTAGGAAGGAGGCCCTTGTCTCTTCATTATCACCCATGGAGACATCATCCATGGGGTGAAACACACATCTGTGCAGGTTTGAAGAGGTGTCTTTCCGTCAGCAGCCAAGCCAATGAGTACGTGGGCATCATCCAGTCAGGGATTTGGAATGGATGGATCGTGGGCTGGCTGGCCTAGTTGAGTGACTCCTCTCGTCCTCTCCAGTCCCCAGCACCAGGACTGGCCTACAGACAGGGTGTATATGGTGCATACCCTGTCCCGGGGTGGGCCTCGGTCCCTGGGTAGGCCCCAACACCTTCGACAGGCAGAGCCCCTGCTTGTCTCTGGCTCTCTTTCAGCCTCAGGGTGATGTAAATAACCTTGGCAGCAGGACATGCAGTTTGCACATCAGTGGAGAATGAGATGGTTACGAGATTGTTTTAAAGTCAAGCAATTAACGTTGAGTGTCTTGTGTTATGTTTAGAGAATGACGGAGATTGAGAACATGCGCCACAAGGTGATCGAGTTACGCCAGGAGGTGTTCAACCAAAACGAGCAGGAGGTCAGCAAACGCTGGGCCTTTGAGGAAGGGGTGAGTACTGACATCTGTCTTTTTTAATGATCAGAATATCATCCAATTGTATTTCATAATGTTAAAAGGAATAGTTCACCTCAAAGTTTTCATACCTCTAAAGTGGGCTTTGTCAAGCTGGGTGGAGATGGAATTGGATGGTGCCACTCTTTCCCATTCATTTGGGATTGAGGCCTACAGATGTCTACACAGTAGATGGAATACGAGGTATGAAAATATTGGACAAATGTTGATTTTTGGGGTGAACTATCCCTCATTAATTTCCTTCCATTGTTAATAACGTTACTTTTGAAATGGTTGTACTTTTTGGTCCGCTGCCATTTTGAATGCCGTGTTTCCCTTTTCCCCTCGTAGATAAAACGGCCCTACTTCCACGTTAAAGCCCTGGAGAAGACCCAGCTCAGCAACTGGAAGGAGTATCTGGACTTTGAGATGGAGAATGGCACTCCCGAACGTGTGGTCGTTTTGTTCGAACGCTGCCTCATCGCCTGTGCTCTCTACGAGGACTTCTGGATGAAGGTAACCCAACCATAACATTTGATCTTCAACCCCACCTCAAAAATAATGACCCCCGCACTTCCCCCATCAACGATTGCATCACTTCCTGACAACAGTAAATCGTCCTGAACATCTCTTCTTTGCGTGTAACGTTGATCTGTTAATCACTGTATCTGTTGTATTAGGGGATGGCCAGCTTTGCCACACAAGATTTGACTCCAGCATTTGCCAACTACTACGTTGCATCTTCTCCGTCTCCCACTACCTTACAGAAACTTATCTTATTGGTTCCATGAAGGTGCTGATGGGTTTACAAAGAACATTTCTAAAAACACGATCTTGTCAATGAAGAAATTCACTGGTTGAGCAAACCGGAAATGGGTGTTTTAAAATGTTGTTGTCACCTTCCCTTCCTCGTCTTCTCTCCACCTCCTGCTCTCCATCCACCCCGTCCTCCCCTCTTTCTCCAACCCTCTCTTTCTCTTGCTTCATACTGAAGTACGCAAAATATCTAGAGAGCTACAGCATTGAGGGAGTGCGACATGTGTACAAGAAGGCGTGTACCATCCACCTATCCAAGAAGCCCAACATTCACCTGCTGTGGGCCGCGTTCGAGGAGCAGCAGGGTGAGTGGTGTTTCTAGTTCCCACTTAACATCACATTCACATAAAGCTGTGACGGTTATGGAATTTTGGGTAAGGATTAATTGTCAAGGAAATTACCATGGTTATTGTCAATTTTGTTAAATGGTTTTGAGCTTGTAATGTACCATAATGCAACACAGCTTTGGTAACCCCCCCTCCCGTCTAAATTAAATGTTTTTGACCGCTTGGAACTTTTGGAAATGAAACATCTCCTCCCGACTGTGCCGTTTTTGCTTGTAAAAAAACATGTACCAACCTTACCCTCATGTACAGTTGAAGTCGGAAGTTTACATACACTTAGGTTGGAGTCATTAACTTGTTTTAACCACTCCACAGATTTCTTGTTAACAAACTATAGTTTTGGCAAGTTGGTTAGGACATCTACTTTGTGCATGACAAGTCATTTTTCCAACAATTGTTTACAGACAGATTATTTCACTTATAATTCACTGTATCATAATTCCAGTGGGTCAAGAAGTTTACAATACACTAAGTTGACTGTGCCTTTAAACAGCTTGGAAAATTCCAGAAAATGATGTCATGGCTTTAGAAGCTTCTGATAGGCTAATTGACATCATTTGAGTCAATTGGAGGTGTACCTGTGGATGTATTTCAAGGCCTACCTTCAAACTCAGTGCCTCGTTGCTTGACATAATGTGAAAATCTAAATAAATCTGCCAAGACCTCAGAAAATAAATTGTAGACCTCCACAAGTCTGGTTCATCCTTGGGAGCAATTTCCAAATGCCTGAAGGTACCACGTTCATCTGTACAACAATAGTACGCAAGTATAAACACCATGGGACCACGCAGCCGTCATTATGCTCAAGAAGGAGACGCGTTCTGTCTCCTAGAGATGAACGTACTTTGGTGTGAAAAGTGCAAATCAATCCCAGAACAACAGCAAAGGACCTTGTGAAGATGCTGGAGGAAACAGGTACAAAAGTATCTATGTCCACAGTAAAACGAGTCCTATATCGACATAACCTGAAAGGCCGCTCAGCAAGGAAGAAGCCACTGCTCCAAAACTGCCATTAAAAAAAGCCAGACTACGGTTTACAACTGCACATGGGGACAAAGATAATACTTTTTGGAGAAATGTCCTCCGGTCTGATGAAACAAAAATAGAACTATTTGGCCATAATGACCATCGTTATGTTTGGAGGGAAAACGAGGAGGCTTGCAAGCCGAACAACACCATCCCAACCGTGAAGCACGGGGGTGGCTGCATCATGTTGTGGTGGTGCTTTGCTGCAGGAGGGACTGGTGCACTTCACAAAATAGATGGCACCATGAGGAGGAAAATGATGTGGATATATTGAAGCAACATCTCAAGACATCAGTCAGGAAGTTAAAGCTTGGTCGTAAATGAGTCTTCCAAATGGACAATGACCCCCAGCATACTTCCAAAGTTGTCAAAATGGCTTAAGGACAACAAAGTCACGGTTTTGGAGTGGCCATCACAAAGCCCTGGCCTCAATCCTATAGAAAATGTGGGCAGAAGTGAAAAAGCGTGTGCGAGCAAGGAGGCCTACAAACATTACTCAGTTACACCAGCTTCGTCAGGAGGAATGTGCCAACATTCACCCAACTTATTGTGGGAAGCTTGTGGAAGGCTACCCAAAATGTTTGACCCAAGTTAAACAATTTAAAGGCAATGCTACCTAACACTAATTGAGTGTATGTAAACTTCTGACCCACTGTGAATGTGATGAAGGAAATTAAAGCTGAAATAAATCATTTTCTACTATTATTCTGACATTTCACATTCTTAAAATAAAGTGCTGATCCTAAAACGGGAATTTTTACTTGGATTAAATGTCAGGAATTGTGAAACGGAGTTTAAATGTATTTGGCTAAGGTGTATGTAAACTTCAACTGTAAAAGCGTAATGATTATTAGGTAAACTTTGTCTATTTTAAAAATGAATCCCCACCCTATTAAAATGAATGTGTTAAGACAATTCTGACAAAACAATTGTGGTTCATGGTGATTGTCCATAATTGTTGGTTGTACGATTATTGTGCCAGCCCCACGATTCACACACTTCACCTGTCAGACCTTTACCTGATGTGATTTACAAACAAGTGCATTTGACTAATGAGGCTGAGACGATAACGTAATAGAAGTTCAAAAGCCTTGGTAGACTCTGTCTACACATACTAGTAAGAAACATTCAACCCAGAAGTGTAACTGAGTTTTTGTGTTTTGTTTCCCTGCAGGGAACATAGAGGAGGCACGCGGCATCCTGAAGTCTCTGGAAGAGGTGGTACCGGGCCTGGCCATGGTGCGTCTGCGGCGGGTCAGCCTGGAACGTCGCCACGGCAATCTGGAGGAGGCAGAGGCCCTGCTGAGCGAGGCGATGGCATCGGGGAAGAACGCCAGCGAGACGTCGTTCTACGCCGTGAAGCTGGCCCGGCAGCTGCTGAAGGTGCAGAGGAGCCTCACCAAGGCCCGCAAAGTGTTGCTGGACACCATAGACAAGGACCAGGTAAGATCACAGAGCTAGATGAATGGAATCACTTGGTTCAGGATCTTGATATTGAGATACAGTACATGGTGTCAAAGGGAGTTTGATTCAGAGAAAATGTGTTTAGAGAAACCATTTGAGTTCATCATTAATCTGTGTGTGTCTCCAGACGAGTCCTAAGCTGTACCTGAACCTGCTAGAGCTGGAGTACAGTGGGGACGTGCAGCAGAATGAGGCGGAAATCTTGGCCTGCTTCGACCGCGCCCTGAGTAGCCCGCTGCCCCTCGACTGCCGCCTCACCTTCTCTCAGCGCAAGCTCGAGTTCCTCGAGGACTTTGGCAGCGACATCAATAAGTCAGTTGACCTACAGTACCTACACCCTCAAACAATGAGTACATTTTCACTGACCCGTGTTCTGATTAGTCAATGAATGACAATGAATCCATATGGCATGCTTGCACTCCTAATCTCAACCATGTACTCTTTTTCCATCCTCACAGGTTAGTGACTGCATACGATGAACACCAGAAGCTTCTGAAAGAACATGAGTCGACAAAGAGGAAAGCAGAGAATGGGTAAGATTTGAATTTGTTCACGTCTCTCTCTGTTTAACATTTACGACATTGAGTACAACACAGTAGGATGCTTCATAGCAGGTTGTGAATCGCCATACCTGAATTGATTTAGTTGGGTGCTCTTGATTGACATGAACCTGTTCCTTCGTGTCCCTGCAGCTCACAGGAGCCCGAGTCGAAGAGACAGCGTACAGACGACCACACCAGCTCAGGGCACATGATGCAGGGAGACAACTCTGCCTACAACTACAACTGGTACCAAGTGAGTCCTATGATAGAACGGAGTCAAACATTGGTATACATGCAATTTGTATTGCAAGGTGACACATGTAATACCATCCCTGACAATTGGTTCTCACTAGAATAAAAAAAAAATGGGAGGACTATAGTGTTGAACTCTATCATCTGGTGACGCTGACAGGAATGCCAACTAACCCTGTCTTTCCTTGCTTTCCTTCTACAGCAACAGTACAATAACTGGGGACAGCATTCCTGGGGACAGTACAACCAGTATGCCCAGCAGTATAACCAGTACTACCCCCCTCCACCAACATGATGTTTCAAAGACCGATGGGCAGAGATCCTTCTGAAGGAAGAAATTCAGAGGAAACATACTTTCTACCCAGCCCAACCGCTCAGCTTGACCATCCTCTTTGATTTGTTTGATGTCCTTTTGTTTCCATTGGCCATTTGACATATTCATTGTAATCATCATCTCACCATCATTCATTGACTGGCTGCTTTTTGTGTTCTTTACGCATGTGTTGGTGATGCGGACTTCAGATTATTATTATTTTTCCCCCACAGTCAAAATTACGCCAAATTATATGTTTTTAATTTTAGATTGGTTCCTCTTCGATATCTCTGTGTGGGGAAACTAGTTATGTTTGATACAGATTATAGATTCGTATAGAGGTAGTGGTACCTGCTGTGCTCCGAGTCCTCCCTGAGCCTCTCCTCTGCTTTCCTAAGATTAAGGTTTGTTTTGTTTTCTGGGACAAGAACAGAAATGAATGAAGATTCATTTTTTTATTTTGACTTAATTTCATAATAAAGACATTGATATCCTATTTCTTGTTTTGTTCCCTGAATTAACAATTTTTAATATCATTGCCATTGCAGCGTAACCGTTAAGATTGGGTAGGTACAGGCAATTTGCTCTCCAATCATACATTCCTGTAATTGACATGTACTTACGCCTTGTAAACATTTTATAGATGAAAGCATAGGTCATACTCATCAACCCTGGTCATGGAGTGGTACAGTAGGATGTGGTGTATGCTGGCTTTTGTTCCAAGTCCAACCCACCATTACAAAGATGATGTAGTTTATCATGGTCTTAATCCAGCAGTTCTAATTGGATTGTTATGTTGTGGATGGGAGTGACCTCAGCCAGTGCACTACAAACTCAGCAAAAAAAGAAACATGACCCTGTCTTTCAAAGATAATTTGTTAAAATCCAAATAACTTCACAGATCTTCATTGTAAAGGGTTTAAATACTGTTTCCCATGCTTGTTCAATGAACCATAAACAATTAATGAACATGCACCTGTGGAACGGTCATTAAGACACTAACAGCTTACAGACGGTAGGCAATTAAGATCACAGTTATGAAAGCTTAGGACACTAGAGGCCTTTCTACTGACTGAAAAACACCAAAAGAAAGATGCCCGGGGTCCCTGCTCATCTGTGTGAACGTGCCTTAGGCATGCTGCAAGGAAGTATGAGGACTGCAGATGTGGCCAGGGCAATAAATTGCAATGTCTGTACTGTGAGACGTCGAAGACAGGACGGACAGCTGATCATCCTCGCAGTGGTAGACCACGTGTAACAACAGCTGCACAGGATCGGTACATCTGAACATCACACCTGCGGGACAGGTACAGGATGGCAACAACAACTGCCTGAGTTACACCAGGAATGCATAATCCCTCTATCAGTGCTCAGACTGTCCGCAATAGGCTGAGAGAGGCTGGACTGAGGGCTTGTAGGCCTGTTGTAAGGCACGTCCTCACCGGCAAAAACGTCACCTATGGGCACAAACCCACCGTTTCTGGACCAGACAGGACTGGCAAAAAGTGCTCTTTGACAAGTCTCGGTTTTGTTTCACCAGGGGTGATGGTTGGATTCACGTTTATCGTTGAAGGAATGATCGTTACACCGAGGCCTGTACTCTGGAGCGGGTTTGATTTGGAGGTGGAGGGTCCGTCATGGTCTGGGGCGGTGTGTCACATCATCGGACTGAGCTTGTCATTGCAGGCAATCTCAAAGCTATGCGTTACAGGGAAGACATCCTCCTCCCTCATGTGGTACCCTTCCTGCAGGCTCATCCTGACATGACCCTCTAGCCTGACAATGCCACCAGCCATACTGCTTGTTCTGTGTGTGATTTCCTGCAAGACAGGAATGTCAGTCTTCTGCCATGGCCAGCGAAGAGCCCGGATCTCAATCCCATTGAGCACGTCTGGGACCTGTTGGATCGGAGGGTGAGGGCTAGGGCCGTTCCCCCCAGAAATGTCTGGGAACTTGCAGGTGCCTTGGTGGAAGAGTGGGGTAACATCTCACAGCAAGAACTGGCAAATCTGGTGCAGTCCATGAGGAGATGCACTGTGGTATTTGTAAGTCGCTCTGGATAAGAGCGTCTGCTAAATGACTTAAATGTAAATGTAAATGGTACTTAATACAGCTGGTGGCCACACCAGATACTGACTGTTACTTTTGATTTTGACTCCCCACTTTGTTCAGGGACACATTATTCTATTTCTGTTTGTCACATGTCTTTGGAACTTGTTCAGTTTATGTCTCAGTTGTTGAATCTTGTTATGTTCATACAAATATTTACACATGTTAAGTTTGCTGAAAACAAATGCAGTTGACAGTGAGAGGACATTTATCTTTTTGCTGAGTTTAGAAATTAGGAATTGCAGTACTAGAAGGGGTTCTAAGAACCGTGTCCCTTATGATGGTCCCAAGGTCATCCATATTGATCATGGTTTGCCAGTGCTGTGATAAGATATTGTTTAAAACATGAATTTGAAGAATTTATCGGCACTGTTAGAAACTGCTAGCCAGCCAGTTTTAGAAGAATGATTCCATGCATTTTTTCAAATGAACTGCCAACATTCCATTTGAA
This sequence comes from Salvelinus namaycush, assembly GCF_016432855.1. NCBI lineage: Eukaryota > Metazoa > Chordata > Actinopteri > Salmoniformes > Salmonidae > Salvelinus > Salvelinus namaycush. The sequence goes on from NC_052335.1 coordinate 6,294,256, forward strand.
CAATGCTGTCAATCCACAACCATACACTGGCTCAAATCAGTTAATGATAGGACTTAGACAAGTTGTAAATGCAACAAGGCCTGATATTGTATCATATAATAGGACTCACAGCTTTCCAGTAATTGATGGTCTGTTCACTATATTTTAGAGGCTACTTATGCAGAAAATTTGTATAAGACCCATATAAACTCTATAATTATGACTATCTTAGGTTGACTAATATTCCATTACACCATTTCTGATACATCACATGCCTTTTACTTTTCATAATTAAAAGCAGGAAAAGCATCACCTATGCCTCTACTGCCATTTATTCCCAACTAGACTAGTTTGAAATTTCTCCCTGACCAAGATGGCTGCCATTCACACTGAAATATGCAAATATGAGGAATTGTGACATTTATCATCTAGTAGTTTAATAGGATCTCTATGGTTCTCTACTTATCGACGTCACACGTCGACACATGCGCACCGCCGACGCTCCCTAAGTCCTTTTTTAACCTAGTGTTGAACGACTAGCACCAAACGAGGTAAGGCCTGTGCAAAATGAGAGGAAATGTTGAATTTTATACCCTTTAGAGACAACATATCAGGTCGGAATATTGATCGTAAGTACTTCACCATCCACGATGAACAATAGTTTTTTGGATTGCCTTATTTGGCAATTTTAATAGTTTTTCCGAAACCGCATGCCTCGTGGCTAGCTTTAGCTAGCTAACGTTAATTACGTGACTGTCGCGAAGCAAACAAGTATGGATAGCTAGCTAGCTAAATTTGGTAATATAATACATATATGGTCGTATAATCAAACGTATTTTCACATATTTGTCATGTTGCTAATTTGCAAACTTATTGCCGGGCTAACGTTAACTGTTAAACTACAACTTAAGCTAACGTTAGCCAGTGAAATTCCTCATTCATCCTTACTGCAATGCTAGCTAGTTTGCTATTTAACTAGCTAGCATTGCTCTCGTTCGTGCAAAGTTGTAGTTATTGGTTCCTAAATGGCTATCTATTGATTTGTAGATGTCTACAAATAGTTTGACATATTGCCTGCTTAAGTTCTCTCTTCAATCCTAGCTCAGTCATTATTGCTTTTTAGAGGGGATTCAAGTCACATGTGGACTAATGACACCCTACTTACTGCCTGCTGTTTTCATACTGGAAGCTAACTGGCCATCTCTTCCTATCCACAGCATCAAGATGCAGCTCTTCTTGCGTGCCCAGAACACTCACACCCTTGAGGTGACAGGACAGGAGACTGTCAGAGATCTCAAGGTGAGGCCAAGCTAGGGTACATCAATGAAAATGTTAATTGTGGTGTAATGGTAACTTGTGTACTGTTTGGAGTCTACAATACCACAGCCACAAATCGTATTCTGCATGCTCTTGTCTGGATTGTTACATGTATGTAAATTGTCTGGATCAAACCATTGTGTGTGTGTGGTTTCAGGTCCATGTCCAGAGTCTGGAGGGTCTCCTAGTGGAGGACCAGGTGTTGTTGCTGGCCGGCTCCCCCCTGGAGGATGCTTCCTCTCTGGTGGAATGTGGCATCTCTGAGCACTGCACCCTGGAGGTGGCCGGCAGACTGCTGGGAGGTCAGTTCTCAAAATGATGGCGCATCAAATATGGCCTGATTTTGAATACTTTGAAAATGCTTCCTTCCCCCCTTGAAAGTAATCACACATGAGGATTGGATATTGTTGAAAGAAATAGGGTGGACACCTTGCTTTGACTTATTAAAAGGTTTTCTGGTACATTTATTTGTATCGTCAATTGCACAAACAGTCCAACCGAAACTTGACTTCTGCTTTTAACAGAACCTGTCTGAATCTGGGAAGTTCAGGGGGGCTACCACATTGGGGAGCTGTTGTGGGGGGTTAAAGTGCCTTGCTCAAGGGCATAACAATAGATTATTCACCTTGTCGGCTCAGATTCGAAAAGGCAACCTTCTGGTTACTGGCGCAATGCTCTAACCGCTAGGCCACCTGCTGTACATACAGTTCCAGATCAGTCGTTTACTCAAGGATACTATGAATTTATTTTGTCATTAGTTCCATTGCTGTATGTTCACTCGGAATAATCACTCTTTGGTTTCTCTCTCCACCAGGAAAGGTCCATGGCTCCCTGGCCCGTGCCGGTAAAGTGAGGGGACAGACACCCAAGGTCAGCAGATACTTTCTGCATTTAAAAAAATATATATTTAGATTGTTAGTTGGCTATGATTTTGTAGTTGATCTTGTGGCAATTGTAACATTGTCTGGTTGTTTTAAAAGTCATTATAGCTCCTGGATTAGTGTCTGCTAAATTATGTATTTCTGCATAGTAATGACCATGGTAGCGCTGTCCCTCTTTTTATCACTTCAGGTTGACAAACAGGAGAAGAAGAAAAAGAAGACTGGTCGTGCCAAGCGTCGCATCCAGTACAACAGGCGCTTCGTCAATGTTGTGCCCACCTTCGGCAAGAAGAAGGGCCCCAACGCCAACTCCTAAAAACACTGTCCCCCCTCAGGAGAATACTTGTGATCACACCCCTTTCATTTTAACCCACTGAAAGGTTTTCCTCCTGTACAGAATAAAAATTTGGCTTAGACTAATGAACTTGTTTGTAATTTCTTGGGTGTTTATGCATTTTGAGACCGGGTTGCTTGATAATAATATAAATGGCTCGTAATAGAAAGGATTGTTTGGAAAACAAATTGAAAAGTGATTGAGCCGTACTGCTGGTTTTCTGTTGTACCTGATAATTTTCCTGTTCTAGTTTCTAATGGTTTATTTGGCAGTGTAATGTTTTATTAGTTGTATGTAAAAGCTACATATGGTGTATAACCATCAAACTCAACTCTGGACCTTGAAGCCAGCATCACAGCATTGTTTTATTCCCCTCTAATCAGGGACTGACTTGTGACAACAGGTGGGTGCAATTCAGGTAGAACAGAACCAGCAGGCTCTGGACCTCATAGGGTAAGAGTTGAAACTGGCTTCAAGGTCCAGAGTTGAGTTTGAGGAGTATACACCGTCCAATGAAATGCTTACTTGCAGGTTTTGTATCGACAATGTTCATATTTGAATTCTTATTGTTGCAAAGTAAATGGCTCAGAATAATAAACATTTTAGCATAAGTATACAGGTAGGAAAAATATGTACCAGAGAAAGGGGGAAAGTGTTTAAATAAGTCTGGTAGCAGCAATTGTGATGTTTTAAAGTGGAGATTCAGTCCAGGTCATTCAGCAGTCTGATGGCTTGTAGATAAACTTTCTGAGCCTGTTGGTATCAGAGCATGAGGTCTGATACCATCTGCCTAACATTGAGTGAACAGCTCATGTGGGGTCCTTGATGCTGCGGGACATCCTTGGGCACCGTTTCAAGTGGGTGGGAACCTGGGCCGTCTTCACCACCCGCTGGAGGGCCTTGCGGTTGTGGATGGAGCAATTCCCTTACCAGGCCATGATGCTCTCGATGGCGCAGCGGTATTTGGAAAGGAACCTGGTTGGCATGCCAAATTTCTTCAGGTGCCTTAGGAAGTAGAGGCGCTGTTGGTCCATGTCCTCTGATGTGGGCACCAAGGAACTTCAAACTGCTGACTAGATGTAGTCTCAGGGATGTTATCAAAATCAAACGTAATACCAACACCATGTGATAGTCCAAGGAGTTATATATAGTTCTGGCAGCTATCCAAAGTGACTTGAGGGCAGAGTTCTCGTGTGTAGTATAAATCTTCATACTAAAAATAGTATTTCAAGTATACATTTCCAAAAAGAACTGGGCCATGTTCAACAGGAGTCAACGTTTGTCAACAGAACCAGTGCTGTTTAAAAAAAAAAATATATATATATATTGTGGCCCAGAGTGCAATTGTGTGCTACTACTACATGAAACTGCCCACCTTCAGGTTAAAAATGTGATGACATACCATTGGAGCTTGCAAAGTTAAGTTGTCACATGCACAAGTACAAGTGAAATGCCTTTCTTGCAAGCTCTAAACCCAATAATGTAATACTAAAAGTCATTTAAATTAGAAATAAGAGGAACAAGAAAGCAAGCATACTATATATACAGGGTCATTCAGTTCCAGGGACATATTTACAACGTTCAGTGAAAAGAAATGCATCTCACTGTACTTGTGCATGTGACATTGAAACTTGATCATACGTCTGATTTCAAGTGCAGGAACTTACTTCCAAACCATTCACTGATGCCCAGTTTTCTTGACCATTCAAATACTTACTGAAGGTGCCCAATAAACACAATTTCAGATGCATATGACAATTTAGTCTCCAAAATTGGTTTAATCTTTACAAGAACATTATACATGCAATAAAAACAAACAAAAAACAGGAATAAAACAGAATATCCTGAGAGGCTTTACTCTGCGGTGTGTAACTTGTCAGAAAGGATGCCCCGTCTGTACAGTGTTGCCCAGTCGTCACTATCTGGCCATGCTGGAAAGGACAGAAGTAAAGCACCTACTTAACTCAGCACTAATAACCCTAACCTGGTCCCATGTCTGTTCCTGCTTCAGACAATATGCCAAACATGCCAAGACAATGATAAAGGACTTGGCTTAAGCAGAAAAAGACTTGAAACAACCAGACTAACCTTAAACGTAAATTAAGAAAATATATTACAGATTCTTTCTTCAAAGTTCTGACAATGAAAGCCACTTCTGTCCTTTTGCGCATGGCCATCTGGTGACTACTGCGTCTTCCCCGTCCACGGAGAGAAGTGCATGCTGAGTCGGTTTCCGCCGTTAATCGACAGCCACCAGCTCGACCTCGAAGATCAGCTTTGCGTTGGGTGGGATTCTGGTGGTGGGAGAGTTAAGGGAAGCACACAGGAAACAGTTGCATATCGATTCAAAGAGGGAGACATTCATTATATAGTTCAACTTTTAAAAACTTGGTGGTTAGAAATCCAGCTCAAATTCAATTAGTATCGACAAAGCTTTGATAGAGCCATTGTACAGGAGAAGACTCCTCTCGGAGGATTGTCAATCGTCCTGACCATCACTGGTGGTGTAAAACATAGCAGAAAGCGAAGCCTCTTGACTTTAATCTCCTAGTTAAATATTAGCCCATAGTTCCCTTGATGTTCCAATGTAAAGGATACTTTGAGTCAGGAAGTCCCTTCTTCCCGTAGGCCCATTCTGGTTCAATCTCCAGTTTGGCCGTCTCCCCTTTGCTCATCGTTAGGATGCCTTCATCCCACTGTGGAAAAAAAACATTTCTCATAAGACTTAGTGATAACTGTTGCAATCTAGTTTTCAACAAGGGAAATGGTTGCAATAAGGCACATACATGCATATATATTTTTTATTTAACCTTTAACTAGGTAAGTCAGTTAAGAACTTATTCTTATTGACAATCGACGGCCTACCCCGGCCAAACCCGGACGACGCTGGGCCAATTGTGCGCAGCCCTATGGGACTCCCAATCACGGTTGGATGTGATACAGCCTGGATTTGAAACCAGGGACTGTAGTGACAACTCCTGCACTGAGATGCAGTGCCTTAGACCGCTGTGCCATTCAGAAGCCCGAAATACAACATCAATCTCTCTATGGTCTTACCCCTCTGATGACCCGGCCCAGGCCAACTTTGAAGCTCAGTGGCTTGCTCTGTTTCTTCTTTCTGGCAGCTGGAGAGGGGAGGACAGAGGAAACAGTAAAATCATTATTGGTATTAATGAGAGAAAGGTAATTGAGGAGAAGGGAGTGTGTGTGTGTGACAGAGTGACAATATGTGCGTTTGAGACAGAGATAGTCTGCATGTGTGTGTATGAGAGAGAAAACGTACTTGCAGGGATGTTGGTGTCGAACACTGTGCCGTCCTCCAGGGAGCCAGTGTACCAACAGCTCACATTGTCTCCCTTCTTAGGGAAGTTAGTCTTGTCTCCTTTCTTCAGCACAGACTTAAAGAACTTAGGAGGACCCTGGGAATGGAAATGCATAACACAAGTGACCATTTTAACAATCAAATTATTCTGACAACCAGTGGAACGTGGATGTAGTGGAGTTGCAGTAACTTTGAGATTTGTTCAATTCTGTTCAACACTTTTACCCTGATGCTTATTTCAGCGGGAAACGTTGAATCAAGCTTTTCAAACATGGGTCGTTTACCTCATCCACGACTTCCACAACTTCTTTGGGCTTGTCGTCAATCTTCACATTTTTCACATGCTCTGTCACATCTTCAATGGGTTCCGACCCTAAAAACCTCTGTTAGTTGCACAAAAAAAAAAAAACACAATCTCATCATTCGTAATTCACATCTTATGTCATGCCATGTGCTTCTAAAATATGCATCACTCCATCCATGTTGTCCACCTACCTTGCTCTCAAACAAGTCGTTGTAGGCAATAATCAGTTGCTCTTTCTTCGCCGTTTTGGCAACATTCTTGATATTTCCCATCAGCTTGTGCTCGGCAAGAAACTGGAAAAGAAAAGTAATGACGTCAAAGAGGGTTATTGTGGCATGAAAGCAATACTCAACCCTTTGGTGCAAATGGATGCTTTTGCATTATTATTATTTCCCAAAATTGGCGACCAAAAAAACAAGCCTGGCTGACGTGACTCATGGGGACACAGTGACGTCGATTTAGGTGTTAGCGAGCCCATTCATAGACTAACTACCCTTTGTGTCTATTAATGAAGGTATCTTCTGGGCCAGGGAAGTTAAGAGCCTCGACTGCACTTAAACACGCATAGCTTGTAGTACGGTTTTGGAAACATAAGCAAAGTATCTTTCATATCAGTGCAACATTATTTTATCTTCTTCAAAACAAAAAAAGTTAAACATTAAAAAAAAGTAAAAACTTTGAATGTTTGAGTTCCCACACGCAGCCCTATTACAGCATGTTCATGCAAAACAGACGGAGGACAGAGGGCTAACGCTTTGAACACACCGACAGCGTCTTTGCACTAAGTAGTACGCGCTACAGAGGGGTCAAACTACCTGCCAGCCAGGAACTCTATACCAGGCGGTGTAAGAGGAAGGCCCTAAAAATGATCAAAGACACAAGTCATAAACTGTTTGCTCTGCGACCGCACGGCAAACGGTACCTAAGTCTGGAACCAAAAGGCTCATGAACAGCTTCTACCCCCAAGCAAACAGCTACCCATACTATTAGCATTGACCCTTTCTGCAGTAACTCTGACTCTACCACCACACTCACGCCGACATATACACTGCTGCTATTGTCTATTATCTATCCTGTTTCCTAGTCACTTTACCCCTACCTATATGTACATATCTAGTGCATTCGGAAAGTATTCAGACCCCTTGACTTTTTCCACATTTTGTTATGTTACAACCTTATACTAAAATTTATTAATTTGTATTTTGTCTCTCTCCAATCTACACACAATACCCCCAAAATGACAAAGCAGAAACAGGTTTCTAAGCAGAACACTGACATTCCTGTCTTGCAGGAAATCACGCACAGAATGAGCAGTATGGCTGGTGGCATTGTCATGCTGGAGGGTCATGTCAGGATGAGCCTGCAGGAAGGGTACCACATGAGCGAGGAGGATGTCTTCCCTGTAACGCACAGCGTTGAGATTGCCTGCAATGACAAGCTCAGTTCGATGATGCTGTGACACACCGCCCCAGACCATGACGGACCCTCTACCCCCAAATCGATCACGCTCCAGAGTACAGGCCTCGGTGTAACGCTCATTCCTTCGACGATAAACGCAAATCCGACCATCACATCTGCTGAGACAAAACCGCGACTAGTCAGTAGCTATGACTGGAGGGCTGGTCTCTCTGTATAATTGACTCAGGGCGATACATCTGTCCTCCTCTCACCCTGTCTGTGTGATGCACTCTGGTGAAGGTTGTTGTGACTGAATGTAGGCTAGAACAAAAGGGTAGAGTGGAGTGCATTGTGTACAGTGCAGAATATCAAAACAAAAGTAGAACTAAGTACTATTTGGTTATGTCGAGGTCTACAATGTAACAGAATGTAATTGCTTGCTGTTTGGGGTTTTAAGCTGGGTTTCTGTATAGCACTTTGTGACATCGGCTTGATTGGTCAGTGAAGAGCACTTTTTCCCAATCCTGTCTGGTCCAGCGACGGTGGGTTTGTGCCCATAGGTGACGTTGTTGCCGGTGAGGTCTGGTGAGGACCTGCCTTACAACAGGCCTACAAGCCCGCAGTCCAGCCTCTCTCAACCTATTGCAGACAGTCTGAGCACTGATGGAGGGATTGTGCGTTCCTGGTGTACCTCGAGCAGTTGTTGCCATCCTGTACCTGTCCCGCAGGTGTGATGTTCGGATGTACCGATCCTGTGCAGTTGTTACAGGTGGTCTGCCACTGAGAGGACGATCAGCTGTCCGTCCTGTCTCCCTGTAGCGCTGTCTTAGGCATCTCACAGTACTGACATTGCAAGTTATTGCCCTGGCCACATCTGCAGTCCTCATGCCTCAGGCACGTTCATGCAGATGAGCAGGGACCCTGGACATCTTTCTTGTCCTCTTTCGTATCCTAAGTTTTCATAACTGTAACCTTAATTGCCTACCGTCTGTAAGCTGTTAGTGTCTTAACGACCGTTCCACTGGTGCATGTTCATACATTTTTTATGGTTCATTGAACAAGCACGGGAAACAGTGTTTAAACCTTTTACAATGAAGATCTGTGAAGTTATTTGGATTTTTACGAATTATCTTTCAAAGACAGGGTCCTGAAAAAGGAATGTTTTTTTTGGCTGCTGAGTTTATAATAAAAAACTTAAAAATCACATTCACATAAGCATGCAGACCCTTTACTCAGTACGTTTGGCAGCAGTTACAGCCTCGAATCTTCTTGGGTATGACACTACACGCTTGGCACACCTCTATTTGGGGAGTTTCTCCCATTCTTCTCTGCAGATCCTCTCAAGCTGTCAGGTTGGATGGGGAGCGTTGCTGCACAGCTATTTTCAGATCTCTCCAGAGATGCTCAATCGGGTTCAAGTCCACGCTCTGGCTGGGCCACTTAAGAACATTCAGAGACTTGTCCCGAAGCCACTCCTGTGTTGTCTTGGCTGTGTGCTTAGGTTCGTTGTCCTGTTGGAAGGTGAACCTTCACCCAAGTCTGAAATCCTGAGCGCTCTGGAGAAGGTTTTCATCAAGGTTCTCTCTGTACTTTGCTCTGTTCATCTTTCCCTCCATTCTGACTAGTCTCCAAGGAAGAGTATTGGTGGGACCAAACTTCTTCCATTTAAGAATGATGTCGGTCACTGTGTTCTTGGGGACCTTCAATGCCGCAAACATTTTTTGGTAAGCTTCCCCAGATCTGTGCCTCAACACAATCCTGTCTCAGAGCTCTACAGACAATTCCTTCTACCTTATGGCTTGGTTTTCGCTCTGAAATGCACTGTCAACTGTGGGACCTTATATAGACAGTGCCTTTCCAAACCATGTACAATACATTGAATTTACCACAGGTGGACTCCAATCAAGTTGTAGAAACATCTCAAGGATGATCAATGGAAACAGGATGCACCGGAGGTCAATTTCGAGTCTCATAGCAAAGGGTCTGAATACTTATATAAATTCGTACATTTTTTAAACAATTCTAAAAACCTGTTTTCGCTTTATTGCTATGGGGTATTGTGCGTAGATTGATGAGGGAAAAAATACATTTCACAATAAGGCTGTAACAAAATGTGGAAAAAGTAAAGGAGTCTGAATACTTTACGAATGCACTGTACCTACCTAAATATACCCTATGTATATAGCCAAGCTATCACTGCTCATTGTGTATTTATTCTTTGTTTTTTTCTCAATTATTATTTAAAAAAAAATATATTCTGCATTGTTGGGAAAGGCCTATACGTAAGCATGTTACTGTTTAGCCTACACATTGGTTTTGAGGTGTTAGCCAGACTAACCCAAAACAACGGGCTAACACCATCTCTGATTCGTAGCTTGTTGTTTACGGTCTGGTGCAATAACGCATTTGTTACCGGGTGGCCCACCGGCGAAAAAGATATTCAAAGTTAAATAAGTAGTCGTATCAAAAAACTTGACACGGAATGGTGATATACAGAACGAATGGGACTATACATGCATGCCATGTTGAACTGTTACATGCTAGGCTAACAAGCTAGCATCAAGCTAAATTGGCAGTGGTGCGCCAATGCGGAGGTAACTGATATCACCATGCGTGCGCACTAAAAGTGAGCAATGGCGTTTTAGTTAGTGCTGTTAAATCAATGCATGCATTGATCAAACATAAAACATACCGAGTGGGCCGCATTGTCCTGAATGAACTTAATAACGTCTTTTTTGGATAGATCATCACTTTTGAGCTGCTCATCGCTCCACTCTCTGGTCAATTCAGCCGCCATTTTACAAGGCGCACTGCTGAACTTTCACCTCCGTTGTGGGAGGACCGGAGGCGCAATCTTCTTGGGACACTTTTCACGCCACTTCGATACAAAGTGATTTTCGTAGCAGGTTAGGAGAGCATTTTCGCTAACCCTAACACCAACCATAACCTCCGTCTCATAACCTGCTGCTTAAATTCTCATACTGCAACAAAACAGTATTTTTTTGCGGTTTGGCTTGCCTTGGTGCAAGGGGAGATCATCATCATTAGTGCTCTGCTTAATAAATATATTTTACAGGACCAGAAAATAATTATTTAGACTTTGATTGCAAAATCTGACAAAGAAATCTGACATTAGATGCAGTTCTTTGTATTTTTTTCATTAATAAAATAGAAAATACAAAGTGTATATTCATGTTGAATATTGCAAATTAATAATGTGCATTTAATGAAACCACCTGTAAGAAAATTGCAAGTGATAATGTAGTCAATTATATATACGGACATGTTCTTCAAGACCGTGCACGGGGTTGCAATTTCTTGTAAATTAAATTCCTTCCGATGCCACCTTGTGGTAGAGATGTGTTAGAGAAACCATATCAGTCCTTTTCCCGGCTTTGCATTACATTTACATTTAAGTCATTTAGCAGACGCTCTTATCCAGAGCGACTTACAAATTGGAAAGTTCATACATATTCATCCTGGTCCCCCCGTGGGAATTGAACCCTGGTCCCCCCGTGGGAATTGAACCCACAACCCTGGCGTTGCAAGCGCCATGCTCTACCAACTGAGCCACACGGGACCACTTTGCCTGTGTTCTAAACTCATTCTTCCACAACTGAAGTGTATTAAAGAGTCCCACCTTAGTCTGTATAATCAGTGAATCCCTTACAAAAATATTTACAACATTTTGGTGGTAAATCTTTGTATAGCAGTTAATAAGTTGTATTCCGTCAAGAGGCAAAGCTATAGACAGACAACAGTTTTTTTTATTCATCTTTTGTAAAAACAAAAATAGACAAACGTTAGTGACTACTTTTGCATTGACTCCTTCCTACTACAGTTTGTAGCTGAAATAATAGTCAAGAAACCATGAACACATTACCTGAGGTTTATAAACACCTGGTTTAGGCCTGACTGATATATCACGTGTGTCTGTCTACTGAGGAAAATATAAAATGCTATGAAAATAGAAGTGAAAACTATCAACAAACGGATTAAACAGCATGATCATTACACAGCTGGGTGGTGAGGAGTATTTCTGTCTGCAATAAAGCCATTTGAGGGGAAAAACTCATTCTGATTGCCTGGGCTTCCAAGTGGGTGGGCCTATGCCCTCCTAGGCCCACCCATGGCCCATGCCCACCCCTGCCCAGTAATGTGAAATCCATAAATTAGGGATTTATTTATTTATTTAAATGGACTGATTTCCTTATATGAACTGTAACTCAGTAAAATCTTTGAAATAATTGCATGATGCGTTAATATTTTTGTTCAGTATACATCAACTGGCAAAAAAACAATAATAATGACAGCCAGGGATTTAATGAATGCAATGAAATGTAAACACAGCTTTAAAGCTGTCACGTTCCTGACCTGTTTTATGTTATTTTTGTATGTGTTTAGTTGGTCAGGGCGTGAGTTGGGGTGGGCATTCTATGTTTTGTGTTTCTATGTTCAGGTCGTTTGTAATTAGCCTTATATGGTTCTCAATCAGGGACAGGTGTTTTACGTTTTCCTCTGATTGAGAACCATATATAGGTTGGCTGTTCACACTGTTTGTTTGTGGGTGATTGTCTTCCGTGTCTGTGTCTGTGCACCACACGGGACTGTTTCGTTTGTTCGTTCGTTTGATGTAGTCTGTTCCTGTTCGTGTGTTCTTCGTGTAGTTATGTAAGTTCCATGTTCAGGTCTGTCTACGTCGTTTTGTTATTTTGTAAATTCTCAAGTTTGTTTAGTTTTTGTCTTGTTTAAATAAAACATTCATGTCGTATCACAACGCTGCGTTTTGGTCGAATCCCTACTCCTCCTCTTCGGACGAAGAGGAGGAGGAAAACCGTTACAGAATCACCCACCAACCAAAGACCAAGCGGCGTGGGAGAGCGCAACAAAGAAACCAGGACTCGTGGACATGGGAGGAAATATTGGACGGAAAAGGACCCTGGGCTCAACCAGGAGAATATCGCGCCCCAAAGCTGAGCTGGAGGCAGCAAAAGCAGAGAGGCGGCGATATGAGGAGGCAGCACAGAAGCAAGGCTGGAAGCCCGTGAGTACTACCCAAAAATTTCTTGGGGGGGGGGGCTTAAAGGGAGAGTGGCGAAGTCAGGTAGGAGACCTGCGCCCACTCCCTGTACTTACCGTGGAGAGCGAGAGTACGGGCAGACACCGTGTTACGCAGTAGAGCGCATGGTGTCTCCTGTACTTGTGCATAGCCCGGTTCGGTACATTCCAGCTCCACGTATCGGCCGGGCTAGATTGAGCGTTGAGCCGGATGTCATGAAGCCGGCTCTACACATCTGGCCACCAGTGCGTCTCCTCGGGCCGGCTTACATGGCACCAGCCTTACGCATGGTGTCCCCGGTTCGCCTACATAGCCCGGTGCGGGTTATTCCACCTCCCCGCACTGGTCAGGCGACGGGGAGCATACAACCAGGTAAGGTTGGGCAGGCTCAGTGCTCAAGGGAGCCAGTACGCCTGCATGGTCCGGTATTTCCGGCGCCACCTCCCCGCTCCAGCCCAGTACCACCAGTGCCTACACCACGCACCAGGCTTCCAGTGCGTATCCAGAGCCCTGTTCCTCCTCCACGCACTAGCCTTATGGTGCGTGTCTCCAGCCCAGTGCCTCCAGTCCCGGCACCACGCACCAAGCCTCCTGTGCGTCTCCAGAGCCCTGTGCGCACTGTTCCTTCTCCCCGCACTCGCCCTGAGGTGCGTGCCCTCAGCCCGGTACCTCCAGTTCCGGTACCACGCACCAGGCCTATAGTGCGCATCGAGAGTCCAGTGTGCCCTGTTGTTGTTCCCCGCACTAGCCTGAAGGTGCGTGTCCTTAGCCCGGTACCTCCAGTTCCGGCACCACGCACCAGGCTTCCAGGGCGTCTCCAGAGCCCTGTACGCACTGTTCCTTCTCCCCGTACTCGCCCTGATGTGCGTGCCCTCAGCCCGGTACCACCAGTGCCGGTACCACGCACCAGGCCTATAGTACGCATCGAGAGTCCAGTGTGCCCTGTTGTTGTTCCCCGCACTAGCCTGAAGGTGCGTGTCCTTAGCCCGGTACCTCCAGTTCCGGTACCACGCACCAGGCCTACAGTGCGTCTCAGCCGGCCAGAGTCTGCCGTCTGCCCAGCGGCGCCTGAACTGCCCGTCTGCCCAACGCCGTCTGAACTGTCCGTCTGCCCAACGCCGTCTGAACTGTCCGTCTGCCAAGCGCCGCATGAACTGCCCGTCTGTATTGAGCCTTCAAAGCCGCCCGTCGGTACTGAGCCTTCAAAGCCGCCCGTCTGCCATGAGCCTGCAAAGCCGCCCGTCTGCCATGAGCCTACAGAGCCGTCCGCCAGACAGGAGCCGCTAGAGCCTTCCGCCAGACAGGAGCCGCTAGAGCCTTCCGCCCGACAGGAGCCGCTAGAGCCTTCCGCCCGACAGGATCAGCCAGAGCCTTCCGCCCGACAGGATCAGCCAGAGCCTTCCGCCAGACAGGATCAGCCAGAGCCTTCCGCCAGACAGGATCAGCCAGAGCCTTCCGCCAGACAGGATCAGCCAGAGCCTTCCGCCAGACAGGATCAGCCAGAGCCGTCAGCGAGCCATGACCAGCCAGAGCCGTCAGCGAGCCATGACCAGCCAGAGCCGTCAGCGAGCCATGACCAGCCAGAGCCGTCAGCGAGCCATGACCAGCCAGAGCCGTCATCCAGCCATGACCAGCCAGAGCCGTCATCCAGCCATGACCAGCCAGAGCCGTCATCCAGCCATGACCAGCCAGAGCCGTCATCCAGCCATGAGCCGTCATCCAGCCATGAGCCGTCATCCAGCCATGAGCCGTCATCCAGCCATGAGCCGTCATCCAGCCATGACCAGCCAGAGCCGTCATCCAGCCATGACCAGCCATGAGCCGTCATCCAGCCATGAGCCGTCATCCAGCCATGAGCCGTCATCCAGCCATGAGCCGTCATCCAGCCATGAGCCGTCATCCAGCCATGACCAGCCAGAGCCGTCATCCAGCCATGACCAGCCAGAGCCGTCATCCAGCCATGACCAGCCAGAGCCGTCATCCAGCCATGAGCCGTCATCCAGCCATGAGCCGTCATCCAGCCATGAGCCGTCATCCAGCCATGAGCCGTCATCCAGCCATGACCAGCCAGAGCCGTCATCCAGCCATGACCAGCCAGAGCCGTCATCCAGCCATGACCAGCCAGAGCCGTCATCCAGCATTAAGCCATCATCCAGCCAGGATCCGCCAGAGCCAGCCAGCCAGGATCCGCCAGAGCCAGCCAGCCAGGATCCGCCAGAGCCAGCCAGCCAGGATCCGCCAGAGCCAGCCAGCCAGGATCCGCCAGAGCCAGCCAGCCAGGATCCGCCAGAGCCAGCCAGCCAGGATCCGCCAGCCAGCCAGGATCCGCCAGTCATTCTGGTGTTGCCCCTCATTCTGGTGTTGCCCCTCATTCTGGTGTTGCCCCTCATTCCGGTGTTGCCCCTCATTCCGGTGCTGCTCCTTATCCTGGTGATGCCCCTTAATTTAGGTGGGGTTATTTGGAGGGTGGTCATTGTGAGGGGGATAAAGAAGCGGGGATTTATTATGGTGGGATGGGAACCACGCCCAGAGCCTGAGCCGCCACCGTGGACAGATGCCCACCCAGACCCTCCCCTAGACTTTTGGTGGTGCGTCCGGAGTTCGCACCTTGAGGGGGGGGTTCTGTCACGTTCCTGACCTGTTTTATGTTATTTTTGTATGTGTTTAGTTGGTCAGGGCGTGAGTTGGGGTGGGCATTCTATGTTTTGTGTTTCTATGTTTAGGTCGTTTGTAATTAGCCTTATATGGTTCTCAATCAGGGACAGGTGTTTTACGTTTTCCTCTGATTGAGAACCATATATAGGTTGGCTGTTCACACTGTTTGTTTGTGGGTGATTGTCTTCCGTGTCTGTGTCTGTGCACCACACGGGACTGTTTCGTTTGTTCGTTCGTTTGATGTAGTCTGTTCCTGTTCGTGTGTTCTTCGTGTAGTTATGTAAGTTCCATGTTCAGGTCTGTCTACGTCGTTTTGTTATTTTGTAAATTCTCAAGTTTGTTTAGTTTTCGTCTTGTTTAAATAAAACATTCATGTCGTATCACAACGCTGCGTTTTGGTCGAATCCCTACTCCTCCTCTTCGGACGAAGAGGAGGAGGAAAACCGTTACAAAAGCGTCAATAAAATATGCGGTCAACAACAATATACTTTGTTAGCCTGGCTACCAAGATATCCTGTTTATTATAGCATATATATATATATATATATATATACACACTACATAACCAAAAGTATGTGAACATCTGCTTGTCGAGCATCTCATTCCAAAATCATGGGCATTGATATGGAGTTTGTCCTGCTATAACAGCCTCCACTCTTCTGGGAAGGCTTTCCAGTAGATGTTGGAACATTGCTACGGGGACTTGCTTCCATTCAGCCACAAGAGCTTTAGTGAGGTGGGGCACTGATGTTGGACGATTAGGCCTGGCTCGCAGTCGGCATTTCAATTCAGCCCAAAGGTGTTCGATGGGGTTCAGGTCAGGTCTCTGTGCAGGCCAGTCAAGTTCTTCCACACCGATCTCGACCAACATTTCTGTATGGACATCACTTTGTGCATGGGGGCATTGTCATGCTGAAACAGGAAAGGGCCTTCCCCAAACTGTTGCCACAAAGTTGGAAGCACAGCATTGTCTAAAATGTAATTGTATGCTGAAGCGTTAAGATTTACCTTCACTGGAACTAAGGGGCCTAGCCCTAACCATGAAAACCTGCCCTAGACCATTATTGCTCGTCCACCAAACTTTACAGTTGGCACTATGCATTGGGGCAGGTAGCGTTCTCCTGGCATCTGCCAAACCCAGATTCGTCCGTCGGACTGCCAGATGGTGAAGAGTGATTCATCACTCCAGAGAACGCGTTTCCACTGCTCCAGAGACCAATGGTGGCCAGCTTTACACCACTCCAGCCAAAGCTTGGCATTGCACATGATGATCTTAGGTTTGTGTGCGGCTGCTCGGCCATATTCTTCAGGCTTGTTTGGCATATACTGTCGGAAGGGACAGCATCCTCTCAATGGAACAAGGCGTTCATCCACTGTAACATGAGGACCAGGATTGTACAGTAACTGTAGAATTTCCACCCGTTTGTATAACCGTGATACCAGACCAGCTCAAAGTGAAAGAGACAAATTAGCTGAAATCAGAAATCAGTATGGGACAAACGGATGGAAATTCTACAGTTACTGTACAACCCTGGTCCTCGTGTTACAGTGGATGAACGCCTTGTTCCATTCAGAGGATGCTGTCCCTTCCGACAGTATATGCCAAACAAGCCTGAAAAATATGGTATCAAAATATGGGCAGCATGTGATGCCAAATCAAGCTATGCATGGAATATGCAAGTATACACTGGGAAGCTACCCAGCGGAGTGCCTGAGAAGAATCAGGGGATGCAGGTGGTGCTGGATATGAGTGAAGGGCTGCAAGGTCATAGCATCACGTGTTATGCAACAAACCAAAACAAATCGAACTTTGCAAGATTGAGCCTGTGATTTTGTTGTAGGCAGAGCTAGAGTGCAACAGAGTAGAATTATATTGGCGGGTGTAGCCCACGAGCGGGCTTTCAATCACCCGCGAGTGAATACGCTTTTCAGATCAGCGCAGAGCCACGGGTGTGCACATCTCTTTGCTAGTTAGCCAGTTATTAGCTGGATGATAGATACGTATTGGTCAGCAATGGGGAGTTACTGCTTCTTACAAGAGCACAAAACGTGTAGGCTACATTTCAAGCTGTCTTTGAAAAGCCAGCCAGGTAAAAAGTTTGTCTTAATTAAAGGGGCAGTGTTGTATTTTGAGAATGGCTTGAATATGAAAATAAGCCAATAGGCAGAGGGGTAGCCTACATTGTCGAATTCTCTG
This sequence comes from Salvelinus namaycush, assembly GCF_016432855.1. Lineage (NCBI taxonomy): Eukaryota > Metazoa > Chordata > Actinopteri > Salmoniformes > Salmonidae > Salvelinus > Salvelinus namaycush. The sequence goes on from NC_052335.1 coordinate 6,311,702, forward strand.
TGTGGTAATAATAATACATTTTATTTTGTGGTTTCTTACAACACAATGCAATGCAATGTACAGTCACCTATTTGGCCAATGGTGTTACAGACCAAGTAAACAATAATGAATTCATGTCTGGCCCTTTATAATGTAAAAACGTTTTTAAAAGTCTCATGCAATGTAGGCCTGCATTGAACACAACCTACAGTGCCCTACTGTAGGCTATATCATAGAAATCAAAAGCTATTTCCATGTGAAAATGTTCTGGGATTTGCTCCATTGGTTTTGTTGGTAGGCCTATATTATGCTCAAATAGCCACAATAGCCTATTGGCTACTGTCTAAAACTGTAAGGGTACAGCCTCAGTGTTCACTGTTAACACATTGGAAGTTGCACACAATTCTCACAATGTTCAAGGTTTCGCTCACAAGACCAAACATTTGCTCAAAGAATTAGATTTAATATTGGTTGCAGCCCCCCCTTTTGCCCTCAGAACAGCCTCAATTCTTCGGGCAAGTTGGCTGGATGTCCTTTAGGTGATGGACTATTTGTTAAAAACCTAGCAGCGTTGCAGTTCTTGACACAAGCAGGTGCGCCCGGCACCTACTACCATACCCCTTTCAATGGCACTTACAAATGTGTCTTGCCCATTCACCCTCTGAATGGCACACATACACAATCCATATGCCTCAATTGTCTTCTCGTAGATTCGCTTCTCATACAGTACATTCTCACACTGCACAATGCATAAGGCAGATTGGTGGATAAATGGACTCAGAGGGGCATAGAGAGGGACAATGAGGGTGCAACAGAAAGATGGGGTGAGGGACAGGGGGAAGGAAAAAGTGAGAGAAATGGAGAGAGTGCGGAAGAGAGAGAAATGACAGACGAGATATACAGTGCCCTCCATAATTATTGGGACGGTGAAGCATTTTTTCTTCTTTTGGCTCTATACTCCAAAAGTTTGGATTTGAAAACAAATCATTTTCATCCATATCGGGTGAACCGTTTAGAAATTACAGAACGTTTTGTACATAGTCCCCCCATTTTAGGGCACCAAAAGAATTGGGACAAATTCACTTACATGTGTATTAAAGTAATACAAAGTTAAGTATTTGGTCGCATATTCATAGCACAAAATGACTACATAAAGCTTGTGACTCTACACATTTGTTGGATGCATTTGCTGTTTGATTTGGCTGTGTTTATGATTATTTTGCGCCCAATAGAAATGAATGATAAATAATATATTGTGTCATTTTGGAGTCAAATGTATTGTAAATAAGAATATAATATGTTTCTTAACACTTATACATGAATGTAGATGCTACCATGATTACGGATAATCCTGAATGAATCGTGAATAATGATGAGTGAGAAAGTTAGATGCACTAATATTATACCTCCACCAATTTTTTAAACTTTTTTATATTTTAGTAAATTCTTATTTTTTAAAATATATTTTTACCCCTTTTTCTCCCCAATTTCGTGGTATCCAATTGGTAGTTACAGTCTTGTCTCATCGCTGCAACTCCCGTACGGACTCGGGAGAGGCGAAGGTCGAGAGCCATGCGTCCTCCGAAACACGACACAACCAAGCAGCACTGCTTCTTGACACAATGCCCATTTAACCCGGAAGCCAGCCACACCAATGTGTCGGAGGAAACACCATCAGCTGGTGACCGTGTTAGCGTGCATGCACCCTGCCCGCCACAGGAGTCGCTAGAGCGCGATGGGACAAGCACATCCCTGCCGACCAAACCCTCCCTTAACCCAGACGGCGCTGGCCAATGGTGCGCCGCCCCATGGGTCTCCCGGTCACGGCCGGCTGCGACAGCCTGGACTCAAACCAGGATCTCTAGTGGCACAGCTAGCAACTGCAATCAAATCAAATCAAATTGATTTATATAGCCCTTCTTACATCAGCTGATATCTCAAAGTGCTGTACAGAAACACAGCCTAAAACCCCAAACAGCAAGCAATGCAGGTGTAGAAGCACGGTGGCTAGGAAAAACTCCCTAGAAAGGCCAAAACCTAGGAAGAAACCTAGAGAGGAACCAGGCTATGAGGGGTGGCCAGTCCTCTTCTGGCTGTGCCGGGTGGAGATTATAACAGAACATGGCCAAGATGTTCAAATGTTCATAAATGACCAGCATGGTCAAATAATAATAATCACAGTAGTTGTCGAGGGTGCAACAGGTCAGCACCTCAGGAGTAAATGTCAGTTGGCTTTTCATAGCCAATCATTGAGAGTATCTCTACCGCTCCTGCTGTCTCTAGAGAGTTGAAAACAGCAAGTCTGGGACAGGTAGCACGTCCGGTGAACAGGTCAGGGTTCCATAGCCGCAGGCAGAACAGTTGAAACTGGAGCAGCAGCACGGTCAGGTGGACTGGGGACAGCAAGGAGTCATCATGCCAGGTAGTCCTGAGGCATGGTCCTAGGGCTCAGGTCCTCCGAGAGAGAGAAAGAAAGAAAGAGAGAATTAGAGAGAGCATACTTAAATTCACACAGGACACCGGATAAGACAGGAGAAATACTCCAGATATAACAGACTGACCCTAGCCCCCCGACACATAAACTACTGCAGCATAAATACTGGAGGCTGAGACAGGAGGGGTCAGGAAACACTGTGGCCCCATCCGATGATACCCCCGGACAGGGCCAAACAGGCAGGATATAACCCCACCCACTTTGCCAAAGCACAGCCCCCACACCACTAGAGGGATATCTTCAACCACCAACTTACCATCCTGAGACAAGGCCGAGTATAGCCCACAAAGATCTCCGGCACAACCCAAGGGGGGCGTCAACCCAGACAGGAAGACCACGTCAGTTGTGACCACGTCAGCAATGCAGTGCCTTAGACCACTGCACCACTCGGGAGACCCACAACAAGTCTAACCTCCCCTGTCATTGTAAGGGTGAGAGGTTAGCTTGTCTTTGGGGTATGATGTGTGCGTCTAACGTTCTCACTCATCATTATTCACAATTATCCATACAAAAAGTTTTAAATGGTTCACCCGATATGTATGAAAATATCCTCAAATTAAAGCTGAAAGTCGTCACTTTAACCTTACATTGTTTGGTTTCAAATCCAAACTTTTGGAGTATAGAGCCAAAATAATAAAAAATGATTTACAGAGGGCACTGTAGAAGGGATTGATAGCAATAGAGCGAGAGAGAGAGAGACCTAGAAAGTGGTACTGTAGATACTGATTTGTTCCTATATACTGTATCTAGCCATCTTCTCTGGCTCAAAGGCGTGCATCAATACTCTGACAATTCTCCCCTGTTTACTCAAACTCAATGAACTCAAGCCAAGGATACTATCATGACACTAGGAGGCAGATGGTTGGAGTTTAAGGTGTTTAATAAATCCAAAGGGATAATAGGGAAGAGAATGGTCGTGGACAGGCAAAAGGTCATAACCAGATCAGAGTCCAGGAGGTACAGAGTGGCAGGCAGGCTTGAGGTCAGGGCAGGCAGAATGGTCAGGCAGGTGGGTACAAAGTCCAGAACAGGCAAGGGTCAAAACCAGGAGGACTAGAAAAAGGAGAAAAGGCAAAGCAGGAAACCGGGAAAAACTGCTGGTAGGCTTGGACATACAAGACAAACTGGCACAGAGAGACAGGAAACACAGGGATAAATACACTGGGGAAAACAAGCAACACCTGGAGGGGGTGGAGACAATAACGAGGACAGGTGAAACAGATCAGAGCGTGACAGATACAAGAAAGGGTATATATAGCAACTGCCTGTCGACTAGTCCATCTTTCCCTAATGGCGACAGAGGGCACACAGAAGGAGCTGGCTTAGCTTACCTTACCTTCTCTTTGCGTGTGAAAGGGGCTTTCTCCCTGTCTGTTGTGCTCTCTCTGTCTGAGGTGAGCTGTTGGATGGGCTGGGCCATGTCTGGAAGGAGAGGGATAGAGGGGTTAGAGCCAGGCATGTTAGTAGGCCTATTGTTCCCAGCTGTGTGTCTGTCAATCTACACAAGGTCTGGTGGAACAGGGAGGCACGAATGGTCACCTCCTGAAAAATCATGTTTAGTCAGAAGTAGCCGACTACTTCTTTACTGAAAGTGCACATCCCTAGCCTGGAAGCAAATCTGTTTGTGCTTTAGTCGTTGTCAGAAATAGACCCCCAGAAAGGAAGGCTGGCAAACCACTTCAGTGGATTCTTAAGATACTTAAAGGCTCTACGCTGTCTACGCAACAGATCGGCAACGGATTCGACGGAAGTTCATTCGTGTAGCTCTATCAGTAGTACTACATAATTTGGTGCGGTTTAATTTTGGGAATGCGATGCAGATGCAAATAGAGCTCCGTAGCTTCGTTTGCATAGACTGAAATCCCTGTGGAGAGCCCTATACAGTGGTGCTATAACACTAGTATAATGCTGCTATAAGCCGGCAACAGGCTGAAGGCAGATGGATCATCAGCCTCCTAATCCTACACACACGCACACACGCACAGGCACAGGTATAGGGTATAGGCTGGGGTGATGTCATCCTATCTGGGATAGTCTTTAAAGTGAGTTAATGTCCCTGGTGTGTCACACGATGCCGCCTATAAGAAAAATGGCCGCATAAATAAGTGATCCATTTCTCTTCCTCAGATGGCCTACATACTGCACAATAATAACCCTACTGTTGTGCTGTAGTACACTGGGGTCTGTGTAAAAGAAAAACAGTTTTGATGAGAATAATTTGATAGCAATGGAAATTGTTTAGAAAAACGAGTAGACTTAAACAATCTCAAAATATAAGATTTTGCCTGGGCTCAAAGAAGTGTGTTGAGAGTTAGCCTACATTTCTGGCAAAGCATGTTCTCAGTGAGTGATCGAAGATGAGTGAGCTGAAGTTTAGGAAGCAATGAGAGCCCTAAGGAAGCACATCATAGGAACATTTAGCTAAAGAGAGGATGTGACAGAGAAACAGGTTTCCTGGCAGTTTGTGTGACATCTGCAGAATCCACTGTACACTCAATAGGACTCACATTTACTCTGGAGTCTCCGTACACTTGAACATTGGTCTATGCTCAAATATGACACACAAAATATCTTCAAAGTCATCTTTCGCAACCACTATTCTCTCTGTGACTTCAAGCCTTTGTTTGTTTTCCGTGTGGCCTATGACCTACTTTCTGTACAGGAGGAAAACCGCTAGGCTAAGAGACTTATTTTGTACATATTTGCACTAAAACCAAAACAATCTATTTAGCTGCTTAGCTCTGAGCTCTGGCTACAAATGAAAACCACTCACAAATCTGATTATAACCCTCTATTTTGAGACTAGAAAAGGGCAGATAGGCTTACATATCTAAACTGCCTAGCCTTGTTAGGCGTACCCCTATTTCACAAAATAACATGGCGTTAGCCTGTTGCCTTATCAAGGTGTAGGTGTTATATTCTCCTCCATTTTACAACAGGGGTGTACGTTTGACATGTTGCGGAACGGGTTTGTATTGAATGACATGCTTTCCCAAAACGTTCCTGTACGTTCTTGAGCAGACTTTGAGGTACGTGTGTTTGGTGGGTGTGGCGGGTGTGGCTTGAAGCATTGACTGACGCATTTAAAGTGCAGCGCCCATGCTGACAGTGTTCCCCCAATCATGAACCCCTCCTGTTTTTAACTAGTCGTTCAGAACAGCACCGTTTCCATTTAATTGAACGTTTTTTCGTACTGAACGCAGCTCACACAGCTAACTGTTGTGGTCCCTTTTGTTCTTTGAAAGCTGATTCTGAAAGTGTGAGTTGTTTCTATCCCCTAGTGTTGTGAACAAATTTCAGACCTGCAATTAAACTAAAACGATAACAATGCGAGTTCACACTTCCAGGTCCCTTTGCTTGTTATGCTGCCTCACTCATGCCATATTGATGGTCTGTTCATTCAAATGTCTCCATCATGCTACGTAACATGTGCCCCGTAGAAATGAGTAGGCTTGATGAGACATTATGTTTATCTTGCATTGCTGGTGACAGTCCAAGACACATGTCATTGTGGCGGGAGGGGCACAGATCCTTGCGCGTACAGGCCAAAGTGCTACATTTAGCATACAGCCTCCAGAGCCGTTCGATTTTTCTAAACCTCAAGGATAGATCAAATGGATTAGGAAGTTTGAGCACTTTCGTCAGGCGAGTAATCTTTATTTAAAGTGCATTTAAAGAAAAATATCAACAATAAATATTGTTGAAGATTGTAAATCTGGGACATTAAAAAACATTTTTAACTAAATTATTTCTGTATCCATGCAGACATCAGACATATGCATAATCAGCGCATATCATCCAAAAATATGGAACAAAACAACATTATTAATCAATCAATCAAAGCCCGTTTGACACCATACAGTTGTCACAAAGAAACGTTATTTTCACAGATCTTCCCCCCCACATAACAGAGTTTAGGAAGAATCTGTTGTTCTGCCCCTGAACAAGGCAGTTAACCCACTGCTCCCCGGTAGGCCGTCATTGTACATAATAATTTGTTCTTAACTGACTTGCCTCGTTAAATAAAGGTTAAATAAAAAAATTGTAATTGGTGTGACTTAACCGTCTCGCTGGTTGTGTCTTATCAACTTTGGCCTTCCTCAACCTTTCGGCCAGAGCTCAGTAAAGTGCTTAGTGGGTGCGCCTGCTAGCTCAACATGCTACAATGGAGAGGGACCACTTACCTTATTAATACGATCAATATGAGTGCAGGTGGCTGGATTTGTTATGATCAGATAGCATTGAGAAGATAATGGAAAGTAACACTCAATAGCTCTTCCAGGTATTCATTGAATGACTAAACCGAGTGAACTGACGTTTCGGCACACTGGAGATATCAGGGAGTATTATAGCTAAGATGTATAGCCCTGGAGTTAAGTCTTTATTTCCTCCATCAGAGTGAAGCACCAACTACATCCTGCTTTGTACAGACATCAATTCAACGTCTATTTTTGATCAAATCAAATCAAATTGTATTTGTTACAGCCTAATACAACAGGTGTAGACCTTACCGTGAAATGCTTACTTACAAGCCCTTTAATCAAATGGGTGGCCATTTGATTAATTGTTCAGCAGTCTTATGGCTTCGGAGTAGAAGCTGTTAAGGAGCATTTCAGCTCCAGTGCCGCTTGCCGTGCGGTAGCAGAGAGAACAGTCTATGACTTGGGTGACTGGAGTCTTTGACAATTTTTGGGGCCTTCCTCTGACACCGCCTAGTATATAGGTTCTGGATGTCAGGAAGCTTGGCCCCAGTGATGTACCGGGCCGTATGCACTACCCTTTGTAGCGCCTTGCAGTTGGATGCCAAGCAGTTGCCATACCAAGCGGTGATGCAGCCAATCAAGATGCTCTCGATGGTGCAGCTGTAGAACCTTTTGAGGATCTAAGGAGCCCATGCCAATTCCTGAAGCGGAAGAAGTGTTGTCGTGCCTTCTTCACGACTGTGTTGGTGTGTGTAGACCATGATAATCCCTTAGTGATGTGGACACAGAGGAACTTGAAGCTCTCGACGCGCTCCACTACAGCCACGTCGATGTGGATGGGGGCGTGCTCAGCCCTCCGTTTCCTGTAGTCCACGATTAGCTCCTTTTTCTTGCTGACGTTGAGGGAGAGGTTACTGTCTTGGCACCAGACTGCCAGGTCACTGACCTCTTCCGTATAGGGCTGTCTCGCTGTCGTTGGTGATCAGGCCAACCACCGTCGTGTCATCAGCAAACTTACTGATGGTGTTGGAGTCGTGTTTGGCCACTCAGTCGTGGGTGAACAGGGACTCCAGGAGGAGACTAAGAACGCACCCCTAAGGGGCCCCGGTATTGAGGGCCAGCGTGGTGGATGTGTCATTTCCTACCCTCACCACCTGGGGGCGGCCCGTCAGGAAGTCCAGGACCCAGTTGCAGAGGGAGGTGTTCAGACCCAGGGTCCTGAACTTAGTGATGAGCTTGGAGGACACTATGGTGTTGACCGCTGAGCTATAGTCAATGAACAGCGTTCTCACATAGGTGTTCCTGTTGTTCAGGTGGGAGAGGGCAGTGTGGAGTGCAATAGAGCTTTTGTCATCTGTGGATCTGTTGGGGCGGTATGTGAATTGGAGTGGGTCCAGGGTGTCTGGGATGATGGTGTTGATGTGAGCCATGACCAGCCTTTCAAAGCATTTCATGGCTGCAGATGTGAGTGCTATGGGGTGATAGTCATTTAGACAGGTCCCCTTGGTGTTCTTGGGCACAGGGACTATGGTGGTCTGCTTGAAACATGTAGGTATTACAGACTGGGTCAGAGAGAGGTTGAAAATGTCAGTGAAGACACTTGCCAGGTGGTCAGCGCATGCTCTGAGTATGCGTCCTGGTAATCCGTCTGGACCCACGGCCTTGTGAATGTTTACTTGTTTAAAGGTCTTGTTCACATCGGCTATGGAGAGTGAGATCACACAGTCATCTGGAACAGCTGGTGCTCTCATGCATTGAATTTAACTTGTCTAGTAGGCTCGCGTCACTGGGCATCTCGTTGCTGGGTTTCCCTTTGTAATCCGTGATAGTTTGCAAGCCCTGTCACTTCCGACGAACGTTAGAGCCGGAATTGTAGGATTCGATCTTAGTCCTGTATTGATGTTTTGACTGTTTGATGGCTCATTGGTGGTCATAGCATGGTTTCTTATAAGCGTCCAGATTAGTGTCCCGCTCCTTGAAGGCTGCAGCTCTAGCCTTTAGCTCAGTGAGGAGGTTGCCTGTAATCCATGGCTTCTGGTTGGGATATGTATGTACGTACGGTCACTGTGGGAAGGACGTCGTCGATGCACTTATTTATGAAGCCAGTGACTGATGTGGTAAACTCCTCAATGTTATCGGATGAATCCCAGAACTTATTCCAGTCTGTGCTAGTGAAACAGTCTTTTAGCTTACCATCGGCTTCATTGGACCACTTCCGTATTGAGCACGTCACTGGTACTTCCTGATTAGAATTTTTACTTGTAAGCAGGAATCAGGAGGATAGAATTATGGTCAGATTTCCAAATGGAGGGCGAGGGAGATCTTTGTATACGTTTCTAGTTGCACAGGTGGAATAGAACCATAGAAAATACCATTTCACATTGTATTAATGTGAAGCTAGTCTTGTTTATATACAAACTTTGCAAGTGTTAGCATATTTTTTTTAAAAGATTGCCCAATGCAATAAATCAAAATATAAAGATCTTGGTGCATCCCAGTGTAACGGATGTGAAATGGCTAGCTAGTTAGCGGTGGTGCGCGCTAGCAGCCTTTCAGTCGGTTACGTCACTTGCTCTGAAACCTAGAAGTAGTGGTTCCCCTTGCTCTGCAAGGGCCGCGGCTGTTACACCAGCATGGTTCATGATTCATAAGAGGTGAACTTCATCCTAAGAGAGACCTCACCATGGCAACACCCAGCAATCGGGACGTCCTGAAGACGTTTGGCGACGTTCCCATTAGGTAAGGGTTCCGGTGTAACGTAATCTCACTGATGTTCTGAGAACGTCACTTGATAGTCCAAAGGTAACATTCTCTGGGGGACCTTTGTGTAGTTCCCTGTAAGTTACCAGTACATCACTGAGGACCGTGTCAGGACTTTTTTAGGATGTTCTCAGGACTTTCATTTTACTAGTCCTTAGGACAACACTTGATGGCCCCCAGGTGTCCCAAACCATTATAAGTAAAGTAATGAAATGGTATGGTATGGGGGGGTTTATGATAAGTGGTAGGCTGTTCATCTGAAATAGTGTAAAAAACATGAATGAATTACAGTATTTGACGTGATCATTTATTAGTGACTTTTCAATATGACCTCAACTGGAATTTGAACTCACAACATCTGGATTTGGGGTATGCTGATCTGTAGAAATGTAGAAGTCCCCTAAACATGAATTACCTGTAATACATCTCTGCAGTTAGAAAGAGAGTACCATCTGAACTGCTATTTTAGTTATGGGTTAATCTGACTCGTCTCTCATTGATTTAATTTAGTTATCAGTATAGTTGTCTTATTGTTGGTGGGGCATATTATTCTGTTTTAATGTTACTTCTGAATTGCTATGATAAGTATAATAGGTGAAATCAGTCATTGATACAGACATGGTGGAGTAGCAGGAACATTGGAATGCGGTTGTGAGTTGAAGTCCCAGGTAAGGACATGTTAAATAATATTTACTGAATGAATACACCTTCAGAAAGTATTCATACCCTTTGACTTATTCCACATTTAGTTGTGTCACAGCAGGGGTGCCACACTCCTTCCATGGAGGGCCTTGTGTCTGCTGTTTTTTGTTCCTTTCTTTCCGTTAAAACCTAGACAACCAGGTGAGGGGAGTTCCTTACTAATCCATGACCTTAATTATTAAATTAAGGATAAGGGGGGAGCGAAAATCCACAGACACTCGGCCCTCCGTGGAATGAGTTTGTGTTACAGCCTAAATTCAAAATTGATTAAGTAGATTTTCTTTTTCAAACCGATCGACACACAATACCCCATAATGACAAAGTGACAACATGTTTTTTGAAGTATTTGCAAATACATTGAAAATGAAATACAGAAATATCTCACATCAGTATTCACACCCATGAGTCAATACTTTGTAGAAGCACCTTTGGCAGCAATTACAGCTGTTTTACCTTGGTAAGTTTCTAAGAGCTTTGCACACCTGGATTGTGCAACATGTGTAGATTATTATTTAAAAAATTCTTCAAGCTCTGTCAAGTTGGTTGTTGATCATTGCTAGACAGCCATTTTCAAGTCTTGCTATAGATTTTCAAGCCAATTTAAGTGAAACTGTAACTAGGCCACTCAGGAACATTCACTGTCATCTTAGTAAGCAACTCCAGTGTATATTTGGCCTTGTGTTTTAGGTAATTGTCCTGCTGAAAGGTGAATTTGTCTCCCAGTGTCTGTTGGAAAGTAGACTGAACCAGGTTTTCCTCTAGGATTTAGTCTGTGCTTAGCTCCGTTCCGTTTCCTTTAATGACTCAAGACATTTCAGCATTTTTTATTAAAATGAAAACATTTAGAAAAACATAATAGTACTTTGACATTATGTGGTATTGTATGTAGGCCTGTGACACAAAATCTAAATTGAATCAATTTTAAATTCAGGCTGTAACACAACAAAATGTGGAAAAAGTCAAGGGGTGTGAATACTTTCTGAAGACACTGTACACAATGTAATGTTGTATGTCAAAGTGTGTCCAATATGTACATTAAAATCACTGTTTGTGTGTGTGTTGATGTGTCACGCCCTGACCTTGGAGATCTTTTTTATGTCTCTATTTTGGTTGGTCAGGGCGTGAGTTTGGGTGGGCAATCTATGTCTGGTGTTCTATGTTGTTCTATGTTTTGTATTTCTATGTGTTTGGCCTGGTATGGTTCCCAATCAGAGGCAGCTGTCTATCGTTGTCTCTGATTGAGAACCATACTTAGGTAGCCTGTTCCCACCTGTGTTTGTGGGTAGTTATTTTCTGTTTCCTGTTGTGTGTCTGCACCAGCCAGAACTGTTTCGGTCGTTATTCTTTGTTATTTTTGTTATTTCAGTGTTCATTTCTTAAATATGGACACGTACCACGCTGCACCTTGGTCCTCTCCTTCCAACAGCCGTTACATGATGTCCCTAGCATTGCCAAAAGAAATTGAACTGTGACTGGATTAGTCATTCATTAATCAGGGCCTTGATGGGCTTGGTAACAGTAACAAGGGGTGATGTGTAATGAAACTAGGGTGCACGTGCCTTGGGTAAAATGTTAGATTTTTTGGGGGGGAAAGTTTCTTTGTGACCATCAGGTGACATCCCTGGGACAAACCGAGAACTAGACAAAAACCTCCAGGGGACCATGACACAACGTCCCACAAATGTTCAGGAGACCTTTAAGGGACCATGACACAATAGCCAAAGAAAGTCCTAAAAATATCCTCTGGGACATCCCCGTGACCAACCGGGAACTAGACAAAACCTCCAGGTGACCATGACACAGCGTCCTGACGACTTTAGGCTACCATTTCATGACGTCCTACCGACTCATTATTGTTTATCGGGCATACAAGTCTTATAAATGTCACAGGTGTGACGAATGCTCTTAATTACTGTGCCTGATTCTGCCCATGTGCTTTTAAGTGAGAGCTAGTTTATTGCTTGATTCATTGAGTGATGTGACTTGCTCACTGTGCTTCCTCGCCCCTTTATAACCTTTCTTTTGGTTGTGGTGTGGCTGCCCAGGGAAAGGTGCAGGTGAGAGGGAAGCTACCGTTGTGGTGAAGCTGGGGCAGAGCCGCTTTGGAAGCATTGTTTATTTTTTATTAAATGATGCTTTAAGTTAATGATAGTGTTGAAATACTTTCCCTGCACTGGAACCTGTTTTTGTTTGATTTAATTGTTTTGTGGTATGTCCTTCCTCCATTTTCTTTGCTAAGCTAAAGCTATCTTGTGAACATATGCTCCTTGCTCCTGTGTGGAAGTCCCCCCCCCCCCCCCCCCCGAGAGAGTATGCCCCCCTCACACACACACACTGAGTGTTAATGGAACAGAGGCTTTTCCCTGATCCTGTGCAGAGTGTTAGATCAACAATGCTGCCACACCACCAGCTGTATCAGGGCTTCTCGACTAACCCAGAACTAAAATCTTGTGTGATTTTTGTTCAGATGCTCGATTTAAGAACGATTACGGTACTATTTGTTACGTCATCTGTCCACGAGAGATTCAGAAACAGCAGGCCTGCGTTCACTGCGTTCATCCACCTCTGGCCTGCTCGCCTCCCTACCTCTGAGGAAGTACAGTTCCCGCTCAGCCCAGTCAAAACTGTTCGCTGCTCTGGCACCCCAATGGTGGAACAAACTCCCTCACGACGCCAGGTCAGCGGAGTCAATCACCACCTTCCGGAGACACCTGAAACCCCACCTCTTTAAGGAATACCTAGGATAGGATAAAGTAATCCTTCTAACCCCCCCCCCCCCCCTTAAAAGATTTAGATGCACTATTGTAAAGTGGTTGTTCCACTGGATATCTTAAGGTGAATGCACCAATTTGTAAGTCGCTCTGGATAAGAGCGTCTGCTAAATGACTTAAATGTAAATGTAAATATCGCTGACAGACCTTAGTGCTCTTTATTCCCTGACAGAAATTTCCAGTTGATCAACTAGCCCATGTTAGCTAATCAGCTATCCAGATCTTGTATGGCCAGAGTACGTGCCTAGGGGCCTTGACCCCTAGGGGGTCCCCATTGATTTTGTTGCGTTACTCAGGTATATGAAGATAAGATATGGCAAAATGTGTAGAATTAGCAGGAAATGTGCTTTAAAACTAGAGGGGTGTTAACAGTTTGGGGTCCTATGAGTTCCGAGGTGCATGTTTGTTATTAAACCGATATATGGCAGTATCCATTGGACCATTGGACTTTCTCAAATAGTACTTGAGTACCCCTGCTATATATAGTGTGCAACTTGTTTTCTTTTTTGACAGTTTACTCTCTGTTAGTAAGCACCTCTACCAAATGTTTTGGGTGTGCGTCAGCCCATGATTTTTACAGCCCAGCAGTAACACTAGATTCAAGGTCTGTCTGCTTGAGTCCGTGACTTGGATGATGGATCTATCCAGAAGTTTATTTCGTTTTTATTAGACATTTTAGTAATAATAATACATTTGATTTGTAACTCACTTTTCTTTTCAGAAACCCAAAGTGCATTACAAATGTAAAATGGAGAATCTCGAAAATTCGAGATGCAACTTTTGTGTACAAAATATAGTGTTTTCAGTAGAGGCATTCATTCAATCTTAAATGAACTCCCTCCCCATAATTTCACTCGCCATCATTCATTGTATCATTCAATTTTTCTCTATTATAAAGTAGGCCTGCCCTCTTTGAAGTCTCATAGATCAACGCATTGCACTCTTTTTGTTTATAAAGCACTCCTGCATAAACTTCCACCGTACCTTACTTCATTGTTAACTTACAGACGCACGAGACACCAGACCCAGTCTCAGGAATGGAGATCTACCGTCCTGTGGGTTTTCAGTCCAACCCTAGTTTAACACAGCTGGTTATACTAATTAGCTGCTCAACAAGACCTTAACTAGCTGAATCAGAACTGCTAAATTAGGGTTGGACTGAAAACCTACAGGACAGTAGATCTCCAGGAAGAGGGTTGGACTGAAAACCTACAGGACAGTAGATCTCCAGGAAGAGGGTTGGACTGAAAACCTACAGGACAGTAGATCTCCAGGAAGAGGGTTGGACTGAAAACCTACAGGACAGTAGATCTCCAGGAAGAGGGTTGGGCAGCCCTGGTCTAGGGCAATTCAAAAGGCTGATTGAGGACCTTTTTCCTGAAGAATGTGTTTGTTTTCTATGATTGTATTTAGCTTTTTGTGTATTGATGTGTATACAGGGCTCATCTGTGAAAGAGAAGTTGGTCTTAGCATGACTCCCTGTTAAAATAAACGTTACATTAAAAAATGGTCCGTCAGTAAATTGCAGTTACTCTATACGGCCACACGGGGGTAGTATACCCCCACTACGGATCATCAGCGCTCGGCTTCCTGTCGAAACATCATGAATCACACTGCAGTTGGCTACTTCCACTAAACGAGGCTGACTGGGGTGCCTCAGCCCTGTTGGGCCAAAATGACCATGTTTACCTGAAGCAAGAAAAATGATACCATAAGAAACCTCTGGTGCACTCAGTATAGAGGTAGTAGATTATGAGTATCAAAGGAAAAGGTTTTAAATCCACCATTATAGTCAATTCACCTTAAAAGTCCATTCGTACACCTCACAAATCATGCGTAATTAATAAGAGAGAAATACATATTGTTAGTCTTAAAGATAAATGTTGGCTGTGTGGTCCTCTCCATCATATCAGATACAACCATGCTCTCCACCATTGTGAACATATATTCATATTTTTAACAATTTTTACTTTTACTTCACTACATTCCCAAAGAAAATAATGTACTTTTTACTCTATACATTTTTCCTGACACCCAAAAGTACTTGTTGCATTTTTTATGTTTAGCAGGACAGGAAAATGGTCCAATTCACGCAGTTATCAGGAGAACACATGGTCATCCCTACGGCCTCTGATCTGGCGGACTCATTAAACACAAATGCATCGTTTGTAAATTATGTTGGAGTGTGCCCCTGGCTATCCATAAATGTTAAAAACAAGAAAAGGGTGCTGTATGCTTTGCTTAATGAAGGGCATTTGAAATTATTTATATTTTACCCCCTTTTCTATCTTGTCTCATCACTGCAACTCCCCAACGGGTTCAGGAGGTGAAGGTTGAGTCATGCGTCCTCCGAAACATGACACTCGCCAAGCCGCACTTCTTAACACCCGCCCGCTTAAACCGGAAGCCAGCCGCACCAATGTGTCGGAGGAAACACTGTTCACCTGAAACACTGTTCACCTGACGACTGACGACTGAGGTCAGCCTGCAGGTGCCAGGCACACCACAATGAGTCGCTAGAGAGCAATGAGCCAAGTAAAGCACCCACTGGCCAAACCCTCCCCTAACCCGGAAGATACTGCTCCAATTGTGCGCCGCTCTACGGGACTCTCGATCACGGCCGATTGTGATACAGCCCGGGATCGAACCCGGGTCTGTAGTGACGCCTCTAGCACTGCGATACAGTGCCTTAGACCACTGCGCCACTCGGGAGCCCCTTGAGTCATTTTCCATTAAAGTATCTTTACTTTACTCAAGTATGACAATTGGGTACTTTTTCTACCACAGCTGTCTGCCTGCATGTGCCGTGTGTGTGTCATCTCAGGCTTGATAAACACAGATACAAGGTCCACTTGGTGCTGGTCCCTGGTGGGCAGAGAGACAGGAGCGACTGGATGCTCAGGCTGCTGGGTCTGTCTGCTCATTCTGTCTGCCTGGGAGAGATGAGGCCTTGGTGTACTGGAGCCATGTTCAGCCAAGATGGCTTTCTGAGGTGGAGGCAGCAATAGCCAGATAAAGAGAGCATTTGAAGGCGATGGGAGAAGGGTGTGTGTGTATAGGATTGTCATCAGTCCTGTTCGTCTCGTGCCAGAGGTAAGCTGCAAATGACTTTCATGTTGTACACATGTTTCGCAGCAGATTGTGTGACACAAGTCTGGTGTATCTGCAGATAAACTGAATAAAACTATACCCTAAGGTAGGAATTAAGTGGAAGAAGTGTGTAGTATTATTGGATGTTATGTGTAGGAGGATGGTATTACATGTACACTGCAGGTATGGTGCAATCCTCCTGCGACAAACATTTGTCTCAATCCAGAATTATTTTTGCCCTTCCGTCAATTGATATAGTATTGAAATAGTTTCTTGTTGTAATGGCAAATTAACTGGACGGCAACATAAATTAATAATGATTTTGATATTTTCAACCACAAGCTGTTTATTGATTTACAAATGTATCTTGTTTTGTTTGTGTCAGTTTTTTTTTCATGGCTAAGTTGTGAGAGTTGTGATCCCTGCTCTAAAGCCAGAACCACCCGGGACGGGCTTCAATCACACTTCAAATCCAGAGACAGAGAGACAGCGAGAGGAGAGGAGGAGAGGAGACAACATGGTCTCAGGGCATTTCGTATTATTCTATATGTAAATCTGTAACACTCCATTTAGTATAATATTTTACTTTACATTAGGTTACATTTTGAATGGAATAGCGGTCGTACAATATCATACGATTTAGAGGATGTATAGTATCATACGTCTTACCCAGTTGTACAATAGCATACAAATTGAATGACATGCTGTAACATCATACATCTTGGAGATGTGTAGTATTATACGCCATTCTTTGAGACCAGGTTGCTCGTTGCACTGTAACAACAAAGGAGAATTAACGGGGAGAATTTACATTTGGTAGTTAGGAGAACTAACGACAAAGGTTAGGATAATTAACGTGGAAGGTTACGGGAATTAAAACGACAAAGGTCAGGTGAATTTATGTAGCAGGTTAGGATGTTTAGAATAAGAGTTAGGGGAAGGGTGAGCTAAAATGCTACAGTTGTCCCCGACGCGACTCGAACACACAACCTTTGGATTTCTAGACCCAACCATCCTCCCTGACAAACCTCCCTACTTTAGTTTCTGTCTAAAGTAGCTAGACCATTAGTATCAATCATACATCTTGGAGGTGCTCAGAATGACCTAAAGTATGTTTCGTATGGCTCTGAGGCCAGGCTGGAGGAGAGAGAGGCGACAGAAAACACACCAAGGGCTTTGGCAAACGACACGAATCCTTTCGCCACCTGGTTTTGTGCTTTTCTAAGTTTACAATTTTTTTAGATTTTCAGTTGAATGTCTTGGATGGTGGTTCTGCTGATCTCAGTTAAACTCTTAATAAGCACCATTTCATGGTGCGTAGCTGAGAGATTAGAACTGACAGGGCAGGCGTGGCAGCTCTAGGGCTTTGCTCCAGCTTGGAAATGGTTAAAGAAACGGAAAAAGGCCAGTGTCCAGAGGGACTCTGCCTTGCACCATGGGTCAGTGGGAGTGAGTAATGCAGAATCCCAAATCGAACCCGTGCCTCTAACCACGCCCTAGACACAGTGGCGGCCGCGCGAGGTCAACAAAGCAGCATGACAGAAATATGATGCAAAGTTTTCGAACTACCGGTAGTTTCTTTGAGAATATATACTGTGTAAAGCAATCTGTGGATTTGAACGACAGCATAAATACACCTATTTGACTTTTGCATGTCAAAAACCGAATGAGCACTGTTGCACATGCTGCCTCTGTTTTGAACAGCTTAGATTATACTATTTAGAACGAGTGCTATCTAGCTGATTATTCAAGGTAGAGAACCGGTTAATTTACCAAAAAATGGAGCAAACTACAATATTTCTTAAATGCTTCTCAAAATGACTCTTTTAGCCCACACCAACATGTCACCTAGAGTAGAAACTGATGAGCAACATGTAAGATCAGATCCGGGATTAGAAGGTTCTAGCTAGTGTATCCCTCTGTCCTTCAACTCTTTTTGGATGTAGTTGTCCGGGTTTATCAGGTCCCAGGTTCCCATGACTCTTAGGATTATTTATTGACAACTTCATTACAATTAGCTTTTTGCTTTAGCGCCACCTGTACCTGATTGAGCGGACCTAGTCTCACGCGGAAGTAAGCCGCCTGGCGTGAGAGACTCATCGGGAGGGAGACTAGAGCAGATCCAGAAGTTCTGACTGAACGCGCATTTGAGCTCCCCAGGACGGTCCGTTTACTTTGTGCTGTTATAATTTATCCTCGGGAAATCCTGCGATTTCATTGGAGCAGTTCTCCCTCACTAAATAGCTGGCAAAACAATCCAAGCAATGTTCGCACGGCTTATGTGCCCCACGGAGGTGGAGCTGCTGCTGCTGGCAGTCACTGAGGGGCGGAGTAGTAAGTAACTGAACAGCTTGTGTTTTTCTAAAACAGGAAAATGTACACATTTAGCACACTTTTATGAGCATTTCAAACATAATCCATGAATTATATAATGTATTTATTTTTGGACCGATCAAAAGTGGGGCGCCGCCCCTAACTCCCTGATGGGCTGACCGCCGCTGCCTAGACATTATGTGGTGGTCTGAGAGGATCCGATATGTAGGTTCTATGAGCGTTGTGTTCATAGCTAGCTCCATCTCCATCTATCGCCTTCATGATAGGAAGGGTGCCAGGAGTGGATTTGGAATTCAGTCTAACATAGGGAGTAGGTTGTCATTTTTGAACTGGGCCTATGAGTCATTGTCTGCATGAGGTTTAAGAGGTCGTTCTCACAGACGAGGTCTGGAGGATGGAGCATGTGAACTCTCGAAAGGCGATTTCTTCATGACTTCATGGCCCAGGGCATCTGATTAGCCTGGAAGTGACTGAGCTGCATTATGACCCGGCACAGAGGAACAGAACAGCGCCGCTAGGCAAGGGGGTTTATCGACTTTATGAATGTCTGTCATTTTAGCCGTATTAGCAAGAGTAGGGGGAGAAATGTGAACAGGACTTTCAGCAGGTCTTTACTGTTGGTTCCTACTGAGAGAAACATGAATCTGAAGGGTTATGGTACGGTCGTATGGCTCGTTAGGGCCAGAGGAGTGATGGAAAGAAGGAAGTAAGAAAGAATAAGGAGCAAAAAGTTTCACAGCAACTGTGAAGAGAAGGAGCAGAGCAGTACAGAGGTAAATTAAACCAGAAAAGTACAAAAACACTTTCAAAAAGAAAAAAAATACATTTACTTTTGAAATGATCTTTTGAGTACTTCAACATACAAAAAGCTATTTCATTGGAAAACTTTTTATATATATATAATTACTTGAGATACTTGGGATCTGATGGAAACCTGAAACTTAAAATACAGAGTTAGATTAAAATACACTATTGTGTGTTTCTACAATGAAATCTAACAGTTATTGTGTGATCATTTGATGAGAAAATAGTTTGAATGGGTCTTGATTGGGCCAGAAACAAGATCCAGTAATTACATACAAATAACTGGAACAGAACTCAAAAAATAAAATGACCTTGTGCCTGTGTTGTCATTCTCTCCCTTTCTCACTCACTCTCTTCCACTGTGTAAGGTATAGGGTATTTTTTGCTTTGGCTGTCATTAGAGGCAAGCTATGATGCAGAGGCAACAAGCCACAGTAGCTCCCTGCTACAGTAGCTCCCTGCTACAGTAGCTCCCTGCATCAGCAGCAACATCCGTTTGTTATGCACTAACTAAAAGATAGCTACATGTTGCTCTCTGGTGGCTTGAGGAGGAATTAATCTGAACATTACCACACTTTCACATCCCCCTCCATAAAGTAAGTACCTCTAATGCTGCTATAAGCAAGGGAAAGACAAGGTCATGGTACGCTTTCTGATTCTGTAAATTCAATTGAATCGGTGACAAAAGAAAGTATTTTACGCTTGAATGGCGGAAGATTGAAATGAAATGAGGGTTGAGTTTTGAGTACGCTGTGATATAAAGAGGGCCTGAGTTGAGAGCCTTTTCGATTGGAAGCTCTCCTTACTCATAATTGTGCTTCTTGGAGGTTATACCTCTTCAAAAACCTCAAGGCCCAACAACACGAGAGCTACAAGTTTGAATGGAAGTGTATACTGTGAATTGTCGTATATGGACCAAGTGGATTTGTAATGCTAACAAGACAAACAGACAAAGCATGGCTGGACCTTCAACTGCTTATGGTATTTTCTTGCACTGGCGTCTGGTTTGAGAAGCCTTTCAATATATACTGAACAAAAATATAAACGCAACATGCAACAATTTCATTGATTTTACTGAGGAAATCAGTCAATTTAAATAAATAAATTAAGCCATAATCTATGGATTTCACATGACTGGGAATACAGAATGGGCCTCGCAATGGGCCTCAGGATGTCGTCACGGTATTTTTATGCATTCAAATTGCCATCAATAAAATGCACTTGTGTTGGTTGTCCGTTAGCTTATGCCTGCCCATACCATAACCCCCTGCCACCATGGGGCACTCTGTTCACAGCATTGACATCAGCAAAATGCTCGCCCACACATGGTCTGTGATTGTGAGCCCGGTTGCATGTACTGCCAATTTCTTTAAAACGACGTTGGAGGCGGCTTATGGTAGAGAAAGGAACGTTCCATTTTCTGGCAACAGCTCTGGTGGACATTCCTGCAGTCAGCATGCCAATTGCACACTTCCTCAAAACTGGAGACGATCTGTGGCATTGTGTTGTGACAAAACTGCACATTTTAGAGTGGGTTTTTATTGGCTCCAGCACAAGGTGCACCTGTGTAATGATCATGCTGTTTAATCAGCTTCTTGATATGCCACACATTTTAGGTGGATGGATTATCTTGGGCAAAAGAGAAATATTTGTGCACAAAATTTGAGCGAAATAAGCTTTTTTTGAAAAAGGAACATTTCAGGGATCTTTGATTTCAGCTCATAAATCATGGGACCATCATGTTGCGTTTATATTTTTGTTCTGTGTGAGTAAAACCACTGGGCACAAATGTCAATTCGACACCTATTCCACGTTGGTTCAACAGAATTTCAGTGGGAAGGGATCGAATAAAGGAAATGCCCGCTGAACACACACTAGTCGAATCAACATTTATTCCACCTCATTTCAAAGAAATTACACTGAACCAACGTGGAATAGACGTTGAATTGACGTCTGTGCCCAGTGGGTAGTCATATAAAGCTATACACAAACATCGGGATATTATGTAGGCGTACTGGACACAGGTGAAACCATTCCCGTCCTTGAACTAATTACAGCCTTCTACATTGGTGCAGAACATACACAAGAAATAAGAGATTGAATGGGAATACGTTAAATGGGAAATAATTCCTTGATATTGACTATCACACAGGTGAAAGCAGTTATTTTTTCGTGAACTGCTTAAATTGTTTCTATTAAGCTTATATTCTGCCAACTTTGTGACTCCCAACTGTACTTTCACTACATAACTGCATTCTCCTGGGTCAGATCTTTAAAGGTTTGGTACCTGTTTGGGGTTGTTTGGGGTACTTTTGGGTACCTGTTTAGGGTTGTTTGAAGCTGCCAGGAGGCCAGCTACCAACCCCAATCTACATCCTGGGGCTGGCTTCCGGACTACTATCCACGCCAAAAACCCTCATACCAAACTCTATCAACTACACTACTCCTTTCGTCAGATAGCGAGAAGCCAAACTCGTGAATTACCACTTAGAACTACTATCTAGATTGGATTGATTCACTCTCCACAATGGCGTAATAATTGAATCTGCTTCTGTTGAATCCGAGTTACTAAGCTATTCGTGTCAGTGGCACCATGTTTTCTTCTCTTCAAACTCACACTCAGATATGACACACAAAGTTCTCTGACGGTTTTGCAGAAGTTTGTTTTTTCCAATTACAAAAAGTATATAAATATTCATCAACACAGTACCTGCAGAACGTTTAGCAAAAAGTAGAAATCTATTTCACTTTAACCAAACCTGTTCGGAAGTTTTGTTGAAAGATTGGACAGGAATTCATGACACGAACCGGAATTGCATTTCAGAGCGATTCCTCACACACACACACACACACACACACACACACACACACACACACACACACACACACACACACACACACACACACACACACACACACACACACACACACACACACACACACACACACACACACACTCATACATACGCTGAGAGGAGAGGATCCTATGTAATTGAAAATAGGTTTCTGTTCTGGGGATGGCAAGCCATCTCATACCTTTCAGTTCCATCTCACAGCTGGGATGCTGCCAGCGTTTGTGTGGTTCTCATGTAAAATATATTGTGGCTGGTAGGATGCAAGGCTTCATAACTGTTTCATAAGTGCACAGCGTGAGTGTAAAAAATGCAAAGGTTCTAATGTTGTAAATGGATGAAATACCTACCAGAGGTTACATCTTACACTTGAACAGACAGATGGCTTCACAGAGTAGCCCAAAGAACAAGTGTCGGTATAGGTATGTGTGTGTGTGTGAGAGAGAGAGAGAGAGAGAGATAGAGCGAGAGAGAGAGAGAGAGAGAGAGAGAGAGAGAGAGAGAGAGAGAGAGAGAGAGAGAGAGAGCGAGAGCGAGAGCGAGAGAGAGAGAGAGAGGTGGTTGGGGGGACAAGTACTTGGAACCAGCACATGTCAAGGGCACAGACCCCCGACCATTCATGTGACATTAAAGCCAAACAGCCATCGCCCAGTTGACCTGTCACTGTTTATATTCTATTGAAATGTATACCTGCCCTCTCCTCTGTGTATCAGTCCACCAGCTACCGCACTCCGGGTTGCTGCAGAGTTTGATCTCACCTGTGTTTGAAGCCTGCTGCAGATGGACAGAGCGCCATGTGGCTAGCATGAAAGACCTTCCACACACACACACACACACACACACACACACACACACACACACACACACGCACACACACACACACACACACACACACACACACACACACACACACACACACACACACACACACACACACACACACACACACACACACACACACACACACACACATTTTTGTATTGCTATCCTTGTGGGGACCAAAGAATTGATTTCCATCCAAAATCCTAATTTCCTTAACCCCTGACCCTAAATCTAACCCTAACCCTAACCCTTAACCTAACCTTAACCCTAAACCTAACTTTAACTCCAAACCCCTAACCCTAAAACTAAACCTAACTCTAACTCCTAACCCTAACCCTAACCCCTAACCCTAACTTTAATTCTAACCATAACTCTAATTGTAACACTAACATTCTGACCACACTGCTCGTGTCGCGTGCGCGAGCATTACGAAATATACGTACACATACATGTTATTCGATCATTGCACCCACACTGCTCGCGCGCCTCAGCGAGTGTCTGCGTGACCAGGCACTAAAATAGAAATAGGTTCTATTTGTGACGTTCAACGCGCTGCAAGTCCGGCCTCTCCCATCTCCTCATTGGCTTTTAGGAGCATATACCCACGTGGGTGATTGAAAGAAGAACTGACGTCCACACTACAGTCGGTTGTAGTAATGCACCGTAAAGTTGGTTTCCAACCGCCATATCAATTTCAAAGAAGTAAAAAAGAAGCCTGAGGAAGAAGGGGAGAGGATGAGAAAGGAATTCAGTTGACCGTTTTATCTGTGGATTAATTGTCGGAGTAGAGGACCTTGTGCATTTCAGGTAAAATAACAACCCAATGTTTATATCCCAGGACAAACTATCTAGCAACAGCAAGCTAACTAGCTAAATTGCCATGAATGTCTAATGATTTTCAACCTGTCCCCAAATTAATATAATTGGTTCAGAGTTTGTTTTGATATTTCAACCTGCGTGTGGTGATCGTGTCTGGTGTGGGGGCACAAAATCAACATGCGCGATGGCGCAGGCACGCGCACGTCCGGTTTGGTCAGCATGTAACCCTCAACCTAACCGCTAAGCCCTCTTGGGGACCGGCAACATGTCTGAATTGTCCTTCTTTTACCATTCTTGTGAGGACTTCTGGTACTCACAAGAACACACACACACACACACACACACACACACACACACACACACACACACACACACACACACACACACACACACACACACACACACACACACACACACACACACACACACACACAAGAACACACAAGAACACACACACACACACACACACACACACACACACACACACACACACACACACACACACACACACACACACACACACACACACACACACACACACACACACACACACACACACACACACACACACACAGACACTCCAATCCCCTGCTGTGCTAACACCCCTCTCTCAGGACTCCCTTCATCCCAATTACTAGGGGAAAAGTGAGAGACAAGTTAGAGAGGAGCTCTAAATGTACGTTTTACGGATGAACTGGAAAAAAAGCACAATCTGGCCTCAGGGTCTGTGTTGTTATGGGTGTGTATGTGTGTCTCTTTTAAGAGGCTTTTTGATGTGTCTACTGCAAATGTGGCATCAATGAAGACCACTGGAGAGGTAAGGCTAGTTTCAAGTTTATCTGCAAGAGAACAGCACCGATGGACACAGAGAGAGTAAAGCATTGAAGGAGAGAGAGAGAGAGAGAGGAAGGAAGTGAGAGAAAGCAATACAAATAAAGAGATGAACGAGGAGAAATAAAGAGAGCGAAAGAAACCGACTTGGTGGTGCCATCAGTGCTTCACTGCCCACAAACAAGCAGACAGTGATAGACTGGACAGTCCATTTGAAGCCCGATCACACTAAAATGGTTGTATGGTATAGGGGGTTTTGGTAGAGTGTATGGGTTTGTGTTGAGTGTAGGTGTCTAGGTAAGTCTATGGTTGCCTGAATGGTTCTCAATCAGAGACAGCTGTCATTCATTGTCTCTGATTGGGAGCCATATTTAAGGCAGCCATAGGCATTAGGTTAATGTGGGTAATTGTCTATGTGTAGTGTTTAGTGTCAGCACTATTTTGTTTGAATAGCTTCACGGTCGTCTGTTTGTTGCGTTAGTGGTTGTTGTTATTCCATTTGTGGAATTTTGCTGAATTTTTGAGTAAACGCTGTGGTTTCGCTCAACACCTGTGTCCTGCGCTTGACTCCGCTACTTCTCTGCACACAACCCTGACAAAAGAACCCTTTTTGGTTGCAGGTAGAATGCGTTTGGGTTCCATGTAGAACCCTTTCTACACACGGTTCTACATGGAACCCAAAAATGGTTTTACCTGGAACCAAAAAAGGTTCTACCTGGAACCAAAAAGGGTTCTCCTATGGGGACAACCGAAAGAACCCCGTACGACTATAAAGAGAAGCGGAGAGACCGAGAGATAGAGCTTTGCTTTTAAACCCCTGACCCTGACACCATGATGGTGTATTCAGTCAGAGAAGCCAGCAGCTCATCCTTAATTATTTCTAACTGATGGGCCAATCCATCAAGAATGTCAGCCCCAGAGAGAGGAGAGAGGGAAGGAGGAAGGGAGAGAGAGAAGGAGGAGTGAGGGAGGGAGAGGGAAGGGGACAAAGGAGGAGGGAGAGTATAACTTCTCTGGTCGAAGGAAAGAGGTTCAGGGAGGTTCAACTAAGTGGCGTTCTCAGGGCTCTGCCTTCTCTCTCTCTCTCTCTCTCTCTCTCTCTCTCTGACGCAGAAAACTGAAACTGGCTGGACTTTTCTATAAACGATTTTCGGTCTATATAGTGCAGCTAAATGCTACATTTTTATTGAGCTACAGTTACTGCCTATTCAAAGTCAATATTACAGCAATTGACAGTCTAACAAAGCTAAACTCTGACCTATATCTGTCCAGTACAGTAATCATTTTGAGATGGAGATACTATGACAAATAGAGGAATTCAATTCAGATCCCGTGGTTAAATTCAGATTTATATGACATCAGGCCTCATCAAAACTCTCACACCCCCTTACACCATCACAGACCCAGAGCACTCATTCTTATCCTCCGTGGAGAGACAGAGAGAGACTGAAAGATTAACAGAGAGAATCATATAGATAAAAAGAGAGTAGAGGGAGAGACAGAAAGACACTGAAAGATAGAGCGTGAGAGGGGGCGAGAGAGACAACTAGACAGAAAGATAGACAGGAGATAGTGAGAGAGAAAGAGAGTGAGAGAGACGAAGAGGGAGACAGACATGGAGGCAAAGAAAAAGACAGAGAGAGAGAGACATATAGACAGACTGTGACAGAAAGAGTGATGGAGAGAAAAAGACAGAGAGATAGACACAGAGACAGAGGGATAGACACAGAGAGAGAGATAGACACAGAGACAGAGAGATAGACACAGAGACAGCGAGATAGACACAGAGACAGAGAGATAGACACAGAGACAGAGAGGTAGACACCGAGACAGAGAGATAGACACAGAGACAGAGAGATAGACACAGAGACAGAGAGATAGACACAGAGACAGAGAGATAGACACCGTGACAGAGAGATAGACACAGAGACAGAGAGATAGACACCGAGACAGAGAGATAGACACCGAGACAGAGCGATAGACACAGAGACAGAGAGATAGACACAGAGACAAAAAGAGCGATGTAGAGACAAAGACAGAGGGATAGACACAGAGACGGAGAGATAGACACCGAGACAGAGCGATAGACACAGAGACAGAGAGATAGACACAGAGACGGAGAGATAGACACCGAGACAGAGCGATAGACACAGAGACAGAGAGATAGACACAGAGACAGAAAGAGCGATGTAGAGACAAAGACAAAGGGATAGACACAGAGACGGAGAGATAGACAGAGAGATAAACACAGAGACAGAGAGATAGACACAGAGACAGAAAGAGCGATGGAGTGATAGAGGTAGAGTAAGAGGGAAGGATGTCCTCTCCTCCCCAGTCAGTCCCAGAGCCTGACTGAGATATATTCCTACCAGCACCATTAGCTGACGTCTCCAGATAACAAAGGAAGGATTAATTAGTATTCAGCAAGTGCCTCCGGCCTGTGCTGCCTGGGCTGCTCCACACCTTTATCACAGGGCCGCTGTGGCCTTCCTCTAAAGGTAAGGTTAAAACGCAGATTATGCACACCTCCTCTAATGAACCTTATCTCTCTTCCCCAAATACTTCTCTTCATTCTATTCCTTTTTCTCTCTCACGTGCATGGATGCAGGCAGGGAAGCGTTCTCTCTCTCTCTCTCTCTCTCTCTCTCTCTCTCTCTCTCTCTCTCTCTCTCTCTCTCTCTCTCTCTCTCCTATCTATTTATCTTCATCACTCTCTTTACTCGCTTTCTATTCTCCTTCTCTCAATTTCTTTCTCTCTTCCTCCCCCTCCATCCATCCATCCCGACCCCCCCTCCCCTTTGTCCCCCCCCCCCCCCCCCCCCTTTGTCTCTCCCCCGTCAATCTGTCTGCCATGTGGTATTGTATACTTCAGTAAGGATTCTGTGGGTAGAGGCCTGAACTAATTCCAGTGTGGCTGCAGACATGATCCCAGCACATCTTCTGGTTGGAAACATGCTGTAAAAGTGATGCTTTAAGCTATAGGAGACAGTGTTACACATACTGTATCTTTAAGATTAAAATATTATACATTATGCACTGACAACCACATGTTTCATTAAGTGATGCATCTCGGTTTTCTCCACTTGTTCATATATAATATGTTCTACAAAATACCCCCATTTTAATTTTCAACACACCCCAGACCTATACCACATCACCAGGCTTCAGCAGATCCGTTCTACCAAACAGTGCCATGCTATCTCTCAGCACCCTCTCTCTCTCTCGCCAGCATAGATCCAAAACCACCATTTTAAATCTGACTCACAGTACATGAACCCAAAACCACTCTTCCCCTCCCTACCTTCCCACTACCCCCTACCCCCCCCTCTCCCCTTGATCTACACTCCCGCTCTTCCCTTTCCTCCCTTTCCTCCCTCCTGCCCCAGCTACCATGATGAATGTGTCACAGCACACAAACCCAAAACCATCTCTCTTCTCCCCTCCTCTCCCCCCTACCCCCTACCCCCCCCTCTCCCCTTGATCTACACTCCCGCTCTTCCCTTTCCACCCTCCTCATCCCTCTATCTCTCCTGCCCCAGCTACCATGATGAATCTGTATCACAGCACAAACCAAAACCTTCCCTATCTTCCCCCTCCCGCCTCTTCCCTTTCCTTGCCAGCACCAGCCTCTTGCCAGCACCATCCACCATAATGAATCTGTATAACTGTACAAACCGCTTAAACCCAAACCGACCCCTCCTCTTCTCCCTCCCAATCCCTCCATCTCTCCAGTCCCAGACTCATTTGATTTCCTGTCTAATCTGGGCTGTGATCTGTGTTTGGTTGGGCTGCTGGTGTGCAGAGAAGTGATTGCTGTGCTCTGCTGAGTGCAGGCTATGAGATAGTGGAGAAGACACCCTGGAGACCATGCTGCTACTGCCACCACTACTGCTACAGGATGCTGCTGCATGCACACAACCCTGCTCTCTCTAATGGCAAGCCAATGACTGTTGTGCCAGCTACAAGACTCCCTCTCTTCTTTGTGTGTCTCTCTCTCATTCTCTCTTGCTCTCTGACCCTTTCTTTCTTCCTCTGTCTCTTTCATCCGCTCCAATGATACAGGACCTTCTCTCTCTGTCTTTCTCCTTTCTCTCTCTCGCTCTCTCTCTGTCTCTCTCGCTCAGCCACCATGCTTTTTCAATTTGACGTGGGATTAGTTCCCTCAACTTTGGCCGAGCTTGGCGTTGCCAATTACCACGCCGTGTTGCTTTCGCATTCTCAATTTCAATTTTTTTACTCACAGAAAAGTAAACCTAAATATGTGTGGATGTATATGACACAGAGATTATGGAATCTCGCTCCCTCTGTGTCAGAGTGAGGAACCTGAAATGTTACGCCTGTCGGAAAGCAGAGCTAACCTTCTTCCTCCAAGATGCATTTTTAAGTAACTGTCCAGTGAAAATTCTCATACCCAAATAATGTTCTTGACTCATCCTATACTCGTATTCGTGGCCAAAGCATAAATTGGAGAAAAAAACATAAAACAAAAAAAACTTTCAAAAAATGCTTGCTATTTCCTCATAGAGGAAGATGTCATCCTCCTGAGGATGAGCTGGCCAATCAGTGGTCAACTCGCATGAATAAGTTTAATGACCGGTATACGCCCACACCATTCCAGCACAGAAAAGCTGATTTTTAACACACTTATTTACAATTTTTTGGAAGGAAAACCATTTCACCTATATCGCAATTAATTATATGTCACATGTCATAGAAAACTGGAAACACTGGACAGTTACTTTAAGTTCACTGTGGAAATGTACTGCTACATTTCTCAGGCGAATCAATTCAACATAACCAGAACCACCCTGTCTACAGTAGCTACTGACTGGGAGTAACTAGTGAGAGACCTAATCTTTGTCTAGGAAGGCCTTAGGTCACTCAAGAACATTTTAAAGCTTTGGACAATTACAGTACAAAAGTATTTTACTGTACAGTGCGCCTTCATTCAGTATAGTACAGCAGAGTACAGTGTAGCATAATATAGTATAGTACAGTACAGTGTAGCACGGTATAGTGCTGTTCAATCTGATACAGTGTAGCACAGTAGAGTACAGTACCGTAAAATACATCGTAGAACACTATAGTACAGTACAGGGAAGTAGAGTGCATCTCATTAATAATGAAGCCTATTCAACCAGACAATCTCACTCCACTGACGAGATACTGACTGAAGCCATCATCCCAAGGCTCCATGCCTACGGATTAATCATTGTAATGCAAAATGTAATTACACACTAATGCTGTAACAAATAGGAACTCATCTAATGTATAGGAAATCACAAGGACGGACACAAAGACGAACGGCACAAACACACACATTGGTTTTACTATCCAAGTTGGGAACCCAAAAATGTATGCCCATTCAAAATCGTATTTACCCCAACACTAACCCTAACCTTAACTTTAAACCCAAAGCCCTAACCCCTAACCCTAAAACTAAACCGAACACCTCAACCTAACCCTAATTGTGAGGACTTTTGGAATCCAAAGGACAGTAAAGTTAGACCACACTCACACACACACACACACACACACACACACACACACACACACACACACACACACACACACACACACACACACACACACACACACACACACACACACACACACACACACACACACACACACACACACACACACACACACACACACACACACACACTGTCCTCCTCATCTCCTCCTCCTCCTCCTCCACCCCCTCCTCCTATTCTAGGGAACCAGGAAACTAACAATTAAGCCTCAATATGCTCCTGTACACGACAATCAAAATTAGCTTAATTACATGACATTGACAACCAAGCACTCACCCCTAAATTGTCTCCCATAAGAATGGATTGGTGCCGATGCGTGGCTGGCTGGGTGAGTATGCTAAGTGATCTGAGTGGAGCTCTATTTTCACATTGTAAATATTCAGACTGTCAGCTGAGCTTCTCCCCTGTTTTCCAGTCCGGCCTTGAGATCCTCAGAGCCATGAGGGGAAGATTCAGGGGGGGAACCGAAATTTGACAGTGAGGGGTGCTTTTTACCGCCAGACACCCTTCAGCCACGGACCTTCGCAGGGAATTATTAATTCAGGAAGTGCGGTACCGCAGAGGCACGACGCCGTGCGGCACAGGGGCATCGGGTCTCCCCCGGCCGGTATTTAGGAGCTTCATTTACCCTTATCCTCTTATTGATTAATTCATGGCCCTGATACAATTTTCATAGGTCTGCCAATTGTCCTTCACAACTCCTGACTCCCCCGTCTCCCCCCTGACTCCCCCGTGGTTGTAGTGCCGGTGGAGATGTGTGCCCTCCTCGTAATGGGGGAGAGGAAAACGCTAGTGATGGAAAGTTTAGCTCCCCTGTTAGTGGCCTTAGAGAACAGGGCGAAGAGTTCTCTCTAAGGATCATTCTATTCTTCTCTATTATCAGGCTAGTTATTTTTTGGTGGGGGGGGGGGGGGTGGTTTGTTAAATATTGACGATATGTTACGTTTTCTATAATTGGGGACTAGTCGAAGAGCATCCTTAATTAACGTATTACAGGACAATTGTCAGTCAATTAACGTCCTACCCCCAGTCTCCTTTTTAGCTCAGTTGTCACCTGATTTACTTCACAAAAGGCTCATCTCAATAGGTGGTCCAGGTATCCTCACTATTGCTCCTCTATTGTTCCTGCAAGCAAGGAGGAGGCCGATGACATCAGAAGGCACCACCAGACCAACTCCTTGAATGGCTTACTCCATGAAATTTACACTTGTGTCTAAAAAACACTATTTTGTTCACAACGTACAGTATTTTTACTCTTAAGTGTGTGTACATTACTGTATTTAAATGTCGGATATGGTAAATGATATCTTTACAGTACAACTCTTACAAATTCTGAATTTACAAAGTATTTAATAACAGCAATCTTGGCCTATAAGCTTCTATGTCCACTATAGAAACTTGTCATACTGACGCTAGCCTTGGCTTCAGGGACTCCCTCACGTTGTTCCCGAGAGCCTGGGAAAGTTCATATTGGAAAAGTAGGTATGAGTGGAGTGCTGATTGCCAGTGGCTGTTGGCTGATTGGCTGTAAGTAGATGTAGATTTTTTTTTAGAAACAACCACTCATTTCCTCCTTCTTCAGAAGCACAAATGATCCAGAATATGCTATTTGACATTGCTAGAATACTAGATTTTTAAAAATTGATATTTCTGATTTTGTATAATTTACACTGAACACAAATATAAACGCAACATGTCAAGTATTGGTCCCATGTTTCATGAGCTGAAAAAAAAAGATGCCCGAAAATGTCCATATTAACAACAAGCTTATTTCTCTCAAATTTTGTGCACAAATTTGTTTACATCCCTGTTTAGTGAGCATTTCTCCTTTGCCAAATAATTCATCCACCTGACAGGTGTGGCATATCAAGAAGCTGATAAAACAGCATGATCATTACACAGGTGCACCTTGTGCTGGGGACAATAAAAGGGCACTCTAAAATGTGCAGTTTTGTCACACAACACAATGCCACAGATCGTCTCCAGTTTTGAGGGAGCGTGCAATTGGCGTGCTGACTGCAGGAATGTCCACGAGAGCTGTTGCCAGATAATTTAATGTTAATTTGTCTACCATAAGTCGCCTCCAACATCGTTTTAGAGAATTTTGCAGTACATCCGACCACGTGTATGGCGTTGTGTGGGCGAGTGGTTTGCTGATGTCAACGTTGTGAACAGGCATTAGCTAGGACAACAAACACAATTGCATTTTATCAATGGCAATTTGAATGCACAGCGATACCGTGACGAGATCATCACGCAATGCACGGCCCCATGTCGAAAGGATCTGTTAACAATTTCCGGAAGCTAAAAATGTCCCCGTTTTTTCATGGCCTGCATATTCACCAGACATTTCACCTATTGAGCACGCTTGTGATGCTCTGGATCGACGTGTACAACAGAGTGTTCCAGTTCCTGCCAATATCCAGCAACTTCACACTGCCATTGAAGAGGAGTGGAACATCTATCCACAGGCCACAATCAACAGCCTGATCAACTCTATACAAAGGAGATGTGTCAATCAATCAATCAAATGTATTTATAAAGCCCTTCTTACATCAGCTGATGTCACAAAGTGCTGTACAGAAACCCAGCCTAAAACCCCAAACAGCAAGCAATGCAGGTGTAGAAGCACGATGGCTAGGAAAAACTCCCTAGAAAGGCCAAAACCTAGGAAGAAACCTAGAGAGGAACCAGGCTATGAGGGGTGGCCAGTCCTCTTCTGGCTGTGCCGGGTGGAGATTATAACAGAACATGGCCAAGATGTTCAAATGTTCAAAGATGACGAGCAAGAAAGAGAGAAAGAGAGAAAAAGAGAGAGAGGGAATTAGAGAGCGCATACTTAAATTCACACAGGACACCGGATAATACAGGAGAAATACTCCAGATATAACAGACTGACCCTAGCCCCCTGACACATAAACTACTGCAGCATAAATACTGGAGGCTGAGACAGGAGGGGTCAGGAGACACTGTGGCCCCGTCCGACGATACCCCCAGACAGGGTCAAACAGGCAGGATATAACCCCACCCACTTTGCCAAAGCACAGCCCCCACACCACTAGAGGGATACCTTCAACCACCAACTTGCCATCCTGAGACAAGGCCGAGTATACTACAGACTACACTCAATCATAGGACCTACTGAAGAGATGAGTCTTCAATAAAGACTTAAAGGTTGAGACCGAGTCTGCGTCTCTCACATGGATAGGCAGACCATTCCATAAAAATGGAGCTCTATAGGAGAAAGCCCTGCCTCCAACTGTTTGCTTAGAAATTCTAGGGACAGCAAGGAGGCCTGCGTCTTGTGACCATAGCTTACGTGTTGGTATGTAGGTACTGGAAACACTTATCTCCCTCACTAGCTTTAAGCACCAGCTGTCAGAGCAGCTCATAGATTACTGCACCTGTACATAGCCCATCTATAATTTAGCCCAAACAACTACCTCTTTACCTACTGTATTTATTTATTTATTTTGCTCCTTTGCACCCCATTATTTCTATCTCTACTTTGCACATTCTTCCACTGCAAACCAACCATTCCAGTGTTTTTACTTGCTATATTGTATTTACTTCGCCACCATGGCCTTTTTTATATTTGTATTTATTTATATATATATTTTGTTTGCCTTCACCTCCCTTATCTCACCTCACTTGCTCACATTGTATATAGACTTACTTTTCACTGTATTATTGACTGTATGTTTGTTTTACTCCATGTGTAACTATGTGTTGTTGTATGTGTCGAACTGCTTTGCTTTATCTTGGCCAGGTCGCAATTGTAAATGAGAACGTGTTCTCAACTTGCCTACCTGGTTAAATAAAGGTGAAATAAAATAAATAAAAAATGTACGGGAGGACTAAATCAGAAAGATAGGTAGGAGCAAGCCCATGTAATGCTTTGTAGGTTAGCAGTAAAAACTTGAAATCAGCCCTTGCCTTAACAGGAAGCCAGTGTAGAGAGGCTAGCACTGGAGTAATATGATACCATTTCTTGGTTCTAGTCAAGATTCTTGCAGCCGTGTTTAGCACTAACTGAAGTTTATTTAGTGCTTTATCCAGGTAGCCGGAAAGTAGATAGTTGCAGTAGTCTAACCTAGAAGTGACAAAAGCATGGACACATTTTTCTGCATAATTCTTGGACAGAAAGTTTCTGATTTTTGCAATGTTACGTAGATGGAAAAAAGCTGTCCTTGAAATAGTCTTGATACGTTCATCAAAAGAGAGATCAGTGTGCAGAGTAACGCCGAGGTCGTTCACAGTTTTATTTGAGACGACTGTACAACCATCAAGATTAATTGTCAGATTCAACAGAAGATCTCTTTGTTACTTGGGACCTAGAACTAGCATCTCTGTTTTGTCCGAATGTAAAAGTAGAACATTGGCCACCATCCACTTACTTATGTCTGAAACACAGGCTTCCAGGGAGGGCAATTTTGGGGATTCACCATGTTTCATTGAAATGTACAGCTGTGTATCATCCGCATAGCAGTGAAAATTAACATTATGTTTCCGAATGACATCCCCAAGAGGTAAAATATATAGTGAAAACAACAGTGGTCCTAAAATGGAGCCTTGAGGAACACCGAAATTTACAGTTGATTTGACCAAGGACAAATATCTTTCCGACAGATAAGATCTAAACCAGGCCAGAATTTGTCAGTGTAAACCAATTTGGGTTTCCAATCTCTCCAAAAGAATGTGGTGATCGATGGTATCAAAAGCAGCACTAAGGTCTAGGAGCACGAGGACAGCTGCAGAGCCTCGGTCTGACGCCATTAAAAGGTAATTTACCACCTTCACAAGTGCAGTCTCAGTGCTATGATCGGGTCTAAAACCAGACTGAAGCGTTTTGTATACATTGTTTGTCTTCAGGAAGGCAGTGAGTTGCTGCGCAACAGCTTTTTCATTTTTTTTTGGAGAGGAATGGAAGATTCGATAGGCCAATAGTTTTTTATATTTTCTGGGTCAAGGTTTGGCTTTTTCAAGAGAGGCTTTATTACTGCCACTTTTAGTGAGTTTGGTACACATCCGGTGGATAGAGAGCAGTTTATTATGTTCAACATAGGAGGGCCAAGCACAGGAAGCAGCTCTTTCAGTAGTTTAGTTGGAATAGGGTCCAGTATGCAGCTTGAAGGTTTAGAGGCCATGATTATTTTCATCAATGTGTCAAGAGATATAGTACTAAAAAACTTGAGTGTCTCTGTCACGACTTCCGCCGAAGTTGGTCCCTCTCCTTGTTCGGGCGGCGTTCGGCGGTCGACGTCACCGGTTTTCTAGCCGCCACCAATCCACTTTTCATTTTCCATTTGTTTTGTCTTCATTGTACACACCTGGTTTCCATTCCCATAATTATGTTCCTTATTTAACCCTCTGGTTCCCCCCATGGTTTTGTGCGTGTTTGTTCTCTGTCGCTACATTTTGTGAGCTGGTTTGTTTTCCCTGCGTGGAAATTATTTTGTTGTCGTATTGAGTAAAGTCCGTTATTACTAATGATCATGATCTTTTCCTCAAAGAAGTTCATGAATTTATCACTGCTGAAGTGAAAGCCAATCCTCTCTTGGGGAATGCTGCTTTTTAGTTAGCTTTGCGACAGTATCAAAAATACATTTTGGATTGTTCTTATTTTCCTCAATTAAGTTGGAAAAATAGGATGATCAAGCAGCAGTGAGGGCTCTTCGATACTGCACGGTACTATCTTTCCAAGCTAGCCGGAACTTACAGTTTGGTGTAGCGCCATTTCTGTTCCAATTTTCTGGAATCTTGCTTCAGAACTCGGGTATTTTCTGTATACCAGGGAGCTAGTTTCTTATGACAAATGTTATTTGTTTTTAGAGGTGCGACTGCATCTAGGCTATTGCGCAAGGTTAAATTGAGTTCCTCAGTTAGGTGGTTAATAACTGATTTTTGTACTTTGACGTCCTTGGGTAGGTGGAGGGAGTCTGGAAGGGCATCTAGGAGTCTTTGGGTTGTCCAAGAATTTATAGCACAACTTTTGATAATCCATGGATGGTGTCTGAGCAGATTATTTGTTGTGATTGCAAACGTAATACAATGGTGGTCCGATAGTCCAGGACTATGAGGAAAAACATTAAGATCCACAACATTTATTCTACGGGACAAAACTAGGTCCAGAGTCAGTGAGTAGGTCCGAAGACATGTTGGACAAAACCCACTGAGTCGATGATGGCTCCGAAAGCCTTTTGGAGTGGGTCTGTGGACTTTTCCATGTGAATAT
Source organism: Salvelinus namaycush (assembly GCF_016432855.1). Classification (NCBI taxonomy): domain Eukaryota; kingdom Metazoa; phylum Chordata; class Actinopteri; order Salmoniformes; family Salmonidae; genus Salvelinus; species Salvelinus namaycush. Next base: position 6,347,934 of record NC_052335.1, read on the forward strand.
TGAAGTCACCAAAAATGTGAATATTATCTGCCATGACTACAAGGTCCGATAGGAATTCAGGGAACTCAGTGAGGAATGCTGTATATGGCCCAGGAGGCCTGTAAACAGTAGCTATAAAAAAGTGATTGAGTAGGCTGCATAGATTTCATAACTAGAAGCTCAAAAGACGAAAACATCTGGGGGTTTTTGTAAATTGAAATCTGCTATTGTAAATGTCAGCAACACCTCCGCCTTTGCGGGATGCATCGGGGGATATGGTCATTAGTGTAACCAGGAGGTGAGGCCTCATTTAACACAGTAAATTCATCAGGCTTAAGCCATGTTTCAGTCAGGCCAATCACATCAAGATTATGATCAGTGATTAGTTCATTGACTATAACTGCCTTGGAAGTGAGGGATCTAACATTAAGTAGCCCTATTTTGAGATGTGAGGTATCACAATATCTTTCAATAAGGACAGGAATGGAGGAGGTCTTTATTTCAGTGAGATTGCTAAGGCGAACACCATGTTTAGTTTTGCCCAACCTAGGTCGAGGCACAGACACGGTCTCAATGGGGATAGCTGAGCTGACTATACTGACTGTGCTAGTGGCAGACTCCACTAAGCTGGCAGGCTGGCTGGCAGGCTGGCTAACAGGCTGGCTAACAGGCTGGCTAACAGGCTGGCTAACAGCCTGCCAGTGTCGAGCTGCATGAGGCAAATGGTGGTCACACCAGATACTGTCTGGTTTTCTGATCCACGCCTCTACTTTATTTTTAAGGTATCTGTGATCAGCAGATGCATATCTGTACTCCCAGTCATGTGAAATCCATAGATTAGGGCCTAATTCATTTACTGATTTCCTTATATGACTGATTTCCTTATATGAACTGTAACTAAGTAAAATCTTTGAAATTGTTGCATGTTGCGTTTATATTTTCCGTCTTACATATACACATTATATACACATTACATGACCAAAAGTATGTGGACACCTGCTCGTCGAACATCTCATTCCAAAATCATGGGCATTAATATGGAGTTGGTCCCCCCTTTGCTGCTATAACAACCTCTACTCTTCTGGGAAGGCTTTCAACTAAGTGTTGGAACATTTCTGCGGGGACTTGCTTCCATTCAGCCTCAACAGCATTAGTGAGGTCGAACACTGATGTTGGGCGATTAGGCCTGGCTCGCAGTCTGCGTTCCAATTCATCCCAAAGGTTTTCGTTGGAACTAAGGGTCCCGAACCATGAAAAACAACCCCAGACCATTATTCCTCCTACACCAAACTTTACAGTTTGGCACTATGCATTCAGGAAAGTAGCGTTTTCCTGGCATCCACCAAACCCAGATTTGTCCATCGGACTGCCAGGTGCTCCAGAGTCCAATGGCGGCAAGCTTTACACCACTCCAGCTGACGCTTGGCATTTCATGAAGCGCTCAACAAACATTTCTTGTTCTGATGTTGCTTTTAGAAGCAGTTTGGAACTTGGTAGTGAGAGTTGCAACTGAGGACAGACGATTTTCACGGGCTACGCACCTTAGCGGTCCCATTCTGTGAGCTTGTGTGGCCTACCACTTCTGTCCCTAACACTAATACTAAAAGTGAAACTAAATAATATAAAAATGAAATTTACTAGTAAAAACTAGTAAAGTGAATCTGAAAACTAATTGAAATAAAAACGAATATAAAAACACAAAACTATAATAACCTTGCTGTGGAGTTCATATGAATGTCTCATGCTTACAGGTATAATACGTGTCGCTTAAATTACAACAGGCTGACATAAAATGACTTTAATTTGAAATATGTTACTGTGGTGCCCCCGGTGATGTGCCAGGGAAAGCCACTGTTTGGAACGTCAGCCACGCCCACAACCAGCATTGTAGGCTGCAGCAAGCTAGGCTGCAGGGCTACACTCACACCTGAGGCCACTTGGCCTCATTAGACTGCAACACACTTGGGGAAATTGAAGGGTCTGCTTTAATTCAGCATGGGGGAGTTCCAGGCTGGACGTTGAGGTCTGTGGACATTTTGTTCTCCACAGGAAGGAGTGAGGGACTGCGAGTGAAGCCGGTTAGCTGGGTAGCAGCAGGGCTAGTTTTCTTTCAAGTTAGGTTCAGTTAAGTAGAGTGGGAGAGTGTTCTGTTTTCAGTTAATCTTTGAGAACCAGCTTTTTGAACCTTTTATTTTGAATAAATATGCCAGCCTAGCCTGGCTTACGGTGTGCCCCTTTGTGTTGGACTTATGTCATTGTTCCTCCTCATTGCCTTCCTACCAGCCACCTACCTGCCACACCTAGCGAGTCATTACAGTTACCTTAGTAACGAGGCTGTGAAAATGAGTGAACATTGTAACTCATTCTTTCTTTTTTTCCTTTGAGGAACAGCTTAATTGCCTAACAGACTTGTTCTGTTATTTTCTTCTCCATAAAATATTCCCCCTTTCATGTTTCACTTTTTTCAATGCAGCAGCACGTAAAACTAAAAGAACCCCTCTGACTATGAAAAATTGCTTTCATTTCTCTGCAATAATAGAGCCGAAACATAGCATTACCCCTGGGCCGGGCCACTCTACAACTTCCCATGGCAGGGCCGTGGATATATCACAACCACAGGTCAAATCAGACTGGAAATGTGGAGACGTGGTGCATCAAATCAAATCAAACTTTATCTGTCACACGCGCCGAATGCAACACGTGTAGACCTTACCGTGAAATGCTTACTTAAAAGCCCTTAACCAACAGTGCAGTTTAAGAAGAGTTAAGAAAATATTTACCAAATAAACAAAAGTAAAAAAATATTAAAGTAACACAATAACATAACAATAATGAGGCTATATACAGGGGGTACCGGTACCGAGTCAGTGTGCGAGGGTGCAAGTTAGAGGACATATGTAGGTAGGGGTGAAGTGACTTTGCATAGATAATAAACAGCCAGTAGCAGCAGTGTACAAAACAAATGGAGGGGGGTTCAATGTAATAGTCCGGTGGCCATTTTATTAATTGTTCAACAGTCTTATGACTTGGGTGTAGAAGCTGTTAAGGAGCCTTTTGGTCCTAGACTTGGCGCTCCGGGTACCGCTTGCCGTGCGGTAGCAGAGAAAACAGTCTATGACTTGGGTGACTGGTGTCTCTAACAATTTTATGGGCTTTCATCTGACACCGCCTAGTATGTAGGTCCTGGATTGCAGGAAGCTTGGCCCCAGTGATGTACTGGGACGTACACACTACCCTCTGTAGCGCCTTGTAGCGCCTTACAGTCAGATATCGAGCAGTTGCCATACCAGGCGGTGATGCAACCGGTCAGGCTGCTCTCGATGGTGCACGTGTAGAACTTTTTGAGGATCTGGGGACTCATGCCAAATCTTTTCAGTCTCCTGAGGGGGAAAAGGTCTGTTGTGGTGCAGTGCAGTGCATCTGGAACCCCTTTCACTCCCCAAAAAGCTGATGGCAGTCACTGTACAAGCTTACAATCAACAAACGGACCGCTGACCTCGAATGGAGGATCATAAATGGGGCGATAGCCACCAATACACATCTGGTGCACCTAGATCCAAGCATTGTTAGTTTTGTTTTAAACCTGAGTTTAGCTCATCTCTTTATACAGTGTCCAAGACTGGTATGGATGTTTATTCTGCTAACTAGCTAGTTTTCGGGCTTGGGGGAGGTTTTCTCTTCCAGGTTGTTCATTTTAGGACCGAAGTACAGTTTCAGGCTAAACTTTATGTCAGGAGTAGCCAAGCAAGCCATCTGGAAGACCAGGAAGAACTGTACACAGGGACAGGGGTCTGTGGATGTGGTGGATAGGCTCAAGGGGCTTTAGTGGCAGCAAGACTGAAGGTGGAGTTCGCCTAGATTGGTGGGGAACCTTGGTCTTTTCATCTATACATGAGGGTGATCTGGGGAATTTTTAAACCCTCTCAAATTTCAGTTTGTACTTCCAGGCTGGTACACATGAATTATGGTGATGCATGGTTTCTGAGGGTTGAATATTAATGGAAACAATAAAGTGGATTTTGAAATTCAGAATTCTCTCTCGGTTTCCACTTTCCTCTATTTTCAACTGGAAAAATTCTGTTCAGTCCACTGCTCCCCTATCAGAGGCATCATCACCCCCACCTCCTCTCTTTCCTGTCCCTCACCCTGCTCCCACCCCTATACCTTAGCATGGCCATCACTCACCCCCACTCCGCCTTCTATTTCTCGCTCTCTCTCTGCACCTCACGGGTGCATGGCGTGCCCCTCTCTCTCTCTCTCCATCTCTCCCGCTATCTTTCTAAACCCTTTCTTACTCTCTATCCTTCTCCTTCTTCTGCTCTCTATTTCTCCCTCCCAAGTTCAGGGTTGTGAGGCGTGGCCCCTCACTCAGGTTCTCTCTCTCCTTCCCTCTTTCTTCCCTTTCCTTTACCTCTCCCCTTTACTTTCTCTCCCACCCTCTCTCACCTCTCTCTCCCCCTCTCTCAGGGTTGCAAGGTGTGGCCCCTCACACATGCTCTAACCCACAGTAAACTAATGAGCCTGTCACACCACAAACAATCTGCATTCATCATGTCTTATCAGCAGAACGGGGCCTCAGTTCTGCTCCGCCGTACGCTGCAGCTAAGATAAAATGCAAGAAAAAGGGGTGTGTCTGGACCTGTGGCGTGGGCTCGAGAGTCAAGGTCTACAGGCCCAGTGAAGTGCATAACAGTGCACAGTACACTGGCTCAAGCTACAGGGGAGAGGGGGTGGGGAGGGGTCAACAATGTGGCTGGATATCGGTCTGCAAAATGGCAGGGTTTATGTCAGGGGTAGGGTAGTGGATGGATGTGGCTTGTGAGCGGAATGAAATATCCAGTAGTGAAGTAATAATCATGTTAGACAGTAAGGAAAGGTGAAACAAAGAGTCATGTGTCATATGGACTGTAAGACAGAATAGCAGGGGAGGGTCAAATCAAAATGATTCATCCAGTGACGCAAATGGAAATAAAATGACCCTGTAGGAAATATCTGGTGAGTCAGGGGGAGAGAGAGTGTGTCAGAGAGAGGGACAGAGAATGATCGAGAGAAAGAAAGAGAGAGCAGAGGGGGGAGTGCGGCAGAGCAAATGAGAGTGAGAGAGAATGAGAAAAAGAGAGAGGGGGAGAGAGTGACTGAGCAAATGAGAGGGAGAGAGCAAGAGAGAGTGTGCAAGTGAGAAAGGGGAAAGAGAGCGAAAATGAGAGAGAGTGAATAAGAAAGAGACAGGACAAAAGAGATCTTGATTAGAAAGGAGGTGATTGGAGTCGGAGGTCTGTAATTGAAGCTGTTCAGTGAGAGTGGCAGCACCACAAAGACAATGACTCTTGGTCATCTATTCACACACACACACACACACACACACACACACACACACACACACACACACACACACACACACACACACACACACACACACACACACACACACACACACACACACACACACACACACACACACACACACACACACACACACACACACACACACACACACACACAGAGATCGGGGTCAGAATGGCAAGCAGAGAGAGGGTTACACAATGGTGCCTCATTATAAACCACTCCTGGTCTTCCTCTTATGGGTCACCATCACTGAAAGCAGAGGAGAACATCCCCTAACAACATTCAACAAATACATTTTTCATTTCACTTCTCCTGGCTAAATTATACATCATATCCTTGAAGAACCAAACTGAAGTTACTGTGAGTGTGTGTGTGTGCGTGTGTATGTCTGTATGTGTGCATGCGTGTCTGAGCACTGGCTCTGGTGTGATTATTGCTGTCTGAGTTACGTGGTTGACTAGTTATGTCTGGAGGGAGGCCATGCTAAAACACACGTCTCCTGAAGCACTCGCTCCACTCACCATACCAGGTGAAAGTTAATGAGTACCTTGAACAATGTCCTTCTAAACAAATTAAGTCAACCCACTTTTTAATTCAATTTGGCTTTTCGATTAAGTCGTTAGTGAGCGACTGAGCGCCTTCTCTCAGACCGCATTTGCATGCCTGTAAAGAACCAACCAGTACCTTTTTGTGTGTGTTGGACCCTGAAATGGATTCTCTTTATAAATCAACATGACTTGTCCTCTGCCCCACTGAGACACAAATGGCCTTTACTAATGGATATGATGCACAGCATATGTAATTAAATGTCATAACTATATTTCTCATAACAAATGAAGTGGCTGGATGTCGTAGCCTAGGCCTACTGAAAAGGGCAAACTCAGTCACAGTCTTTATAAGCTGTACAAGCTAACAACAGCAAGTATGGGTGTGACTGTCAAGTAGCACCACTTACTGTAAACACAGACTTGTGTTATCACACTTACCTTCCATCTCGATTCCACAGGGAAACCTGACTGCTTTGGATTTGTACTTGATGTCTTCCTATGCTCATGTACCTTCTAAAATCACAGTATTCCAAAGTCACTTTGATACCACTGAAATTCTACTTTTGCATGAGAAATGACTGCTAGTCAGTGGTATAAAATGTACTAAAAATGAATTAAGTAATCGTGACACCACTCCACTAATGCAAATTTAATTGTGTGACCCATTAAGATGCTGGGATGTTTCAATTACTCTACATACATGCATTATAGTTCCACTCGCTAGCTAGAGACTCGAAGGGACCCAGGGCTAGGCTAGGTTTAATATGATTCCACATAATTACAGGAAAATTCATTTTAATTGTTATATTCCCGCTAAAAATAAATTGGCACACACACTGAGTATACCAAACATTAGGAACACCTTCCTAATATTGAGTTGCACCCCCGATGGGTGTGAAAAATCCCAGCAGTGTTGCAGTTCTTAACACAAACCAGTGCACCTGGCACCTACCACCATACCCCATTCAAGGTACTTAAATATCTTGTCTTGCCTATTCACCCTCTGAATGGCACACACACACAATCCATGTCTCAATTGCTTCTTTAAAATGCTTCTTTAACCGGTCTCCTCCCCGCCATCTACACGGGTTGAAGTGGATTTAACAGGTGACAGCAGGTGATAGCTTTCACCTGGATTCACCTGGTCAGTCTGTGCCATGGAAGCAGTTGTTCCTAACGTTTTGTACAATCAGTGTAGTTCTGCCTGCCTCCCTGCTGTGAAGTGACTTTCATCTCAATGACGAAGGCATTTCCAAATGGTCTATATGTGGCTAATGTTACAAGATGGGTTATAGGAAGATTCCATTGTTTGTCTAAATAGAACCATGGAGAGACAAGATAGTAAACGTTCTATTAACCCATTGAAGTCAGGTGCCCCGTGGTTGAATCCACACACGGTATATCCAGGGTCACACTCACAGTCACATGGTATGTCTCTACAGTCTGAAGTTTCATGAAATATGGACTGCATGTATTTAGCAGCTAACCTTACCTCAGATAACACACGGAGACCAAGTCTGATTGGTCCTGCAGGTTCAAACCCTCCAGCTACTAGTCTTGCCAGACCCTCTACGCTCCATCTGTTCTATAAATACAGTACGGTTGCCATATAGAAATCGACAATCTCTGTTTGAGATTTGACATTTCAACGGGCTTCCATGTTAGCACCTGGAAAGTTTCAGTGCCAACATGGAGGAGTGATGAATTCCAGGCTGCCTCATTCCATTTCAAGGTGACTTC